>NW_024387367.1:0-12703 GCF_900408965.1 Simochromis diagramma
ACTGGGAAAACATGGACTCATTATGGGATCCTACTTATCCCAAACAATAGTTGAACATGCTGGATGCATTTCCAAAGTTGATCAAATTAAATCAAATTAAATGGGATATTTTATCAGATTAAAGAAAAAAAATACAACAACCCCCCCAAGCACATCTGTTTTAAAAGCTACCCCCCAGTGGGCTCAGTGGGCAGTAATTGTTTGTGGTTGCTTCATTATTGCTGAATGCAAATAAGAGGAGTGTTCTCACTCTTAACAAGGTTAGAGGGGGGGTGATCAAGTCTGTTCTTCGGCATATTCATTTTCTCTTTGGTTTCAATTTTCACTTGTGGTTTGATCAGGCTTTTGGACACATCTGCATATTCTGCAAGTCTTGGAAAATTGAAGTGTTTTGCTTAAAATCAAGCACAAAGTGACAAAAGCTGCAGTTCCTCTAGTGACCACTGGAGGCTGGCTCTAAAACCAAGCCAGTCCCCATAGACCTCATAACACCGTGTTAGAATGTTTAACTTTACAGCAGAAATAATTGTGTTTACATCCTGGTACAAAGACCACTTGGAGAGATCGGTGGATGCTGACAGGCGTCTTGTTACCTTTATAATTTGAGTCATTGAACTTATTCGTGACCGAGGCACCAACCTTAATGAATTCACCAAGCGAACAAATTGTGTGTGTGAGTTGTTTCCATGTCGAGCCACATTTAGAAGCAATAACTTGAAATAATCATTTTCAGTGTGACTTTATCAGAGTTGTAGGCTTTCATTTGTTCACAGCTGTCTTAAGAATCCAACATATAATTTCAGTGAGGTTGGGCGTGTGGACTTTGCAACACCTGGATTTTATTTTTATTTTTTTTTAGCCATTTTGTTGCTTTGCTTGGGATCATTGTCCTGTTGTATGACTCCAGGTTGGCCAAAGCTTTAGCCTTGGCCTCATGTTTGTCTCTAGAATCCTTTTCTATACAGAGCAGCTCATGGTTGACTCAGTGGCTGCAAAGAAAAAATCATAACTCATTACCCCTCCACCATCATGCAAACAGTTGGGTATGAATTATTTGTGTTGATATACTTCACCATTGTATGGAGCTACTCAGTTCAATTTTATTTATACAGTCGCCTCAAGGCGCTTTACTCCCTCGTGAATATGGGAGTCGCTCAAAGTAGCCTCACTATTCTCCCTGCAAATCTTTTAACCCTCTCGGGCTCAAATTAAACTTTTTGTTGCTAATGCACAACCAAGTCCTGCAGTGGTACTCCTGAGTAACAAAAACTCATAAAATATGTATGTGGGGTAATCAGGTTGTTAGTTTTTAACTGTTGCAAATCTGCAACGCCTGCCTCGAGAAGGTTAATGTAAAGTTATGTTGTGAGAAACTGAGTTTCACACCCTGCTGCCTCTCCAGTGAGCCTCTCCTCCCACGGATGGAGTCCAACTCCATTGCTCCGGACTGCAGCTGAGTCCTTATTTCTGCAGCCTGAAGAACAGAACAGGGATTGCTGTGGCCTCACTGGAGAGGCAACTTCATGACACTGAGGTTCAACTTTCTTTTTAACATAAAATACTGTGGAAAACATAAGTTAATTGAAAAAAGGGTCAGAATGTTTGCCACATATACTTACCAAGGCTTCATCTACTGGTGGATGTTGATTTGTTCACATCACCTGATTGCTGGAGCTCTGTCTAGGCTTAGAGTTGAGTTTTGTGTAAACCACAATCTAAATGTTAAAATGTAAAAAATGAGACTTTGGGAGAATCGTATATTCCAAAACTTATCCCACATTTGCAAATTGCACATATAGAACTGCTCTTCTGGTTGGAAACAAGGTTCTGGTCAGTTTCTTCCTTGTACGAATCAGCCTCATATTTATTTATCATATCTTGATCAACCTGAGATTAAAACTCCTCTCGACTGTCTGTCACATTTGTACTGCCGGCTCTGCGGTCTTGCTGTCCTCCCTGAGACCCTGAGAAACGTGGCACAGTCACCTGTCAGTAGCCCTTGGCGTGCAGATGATTTGTGCCGACACGCTCGGTTGCTTCCTCCCACCTGTCCTGCTCTTTGGTCCCACAGAGAGGTCATCGCCGCTGCTATTTCAGCCACCCCTCCTGCTGGTAGAGAAAATGTAAAATGTGGTGAAAGCACTGCAACAAACAGCAAATGAATATCCAGCACTGCAGCCTCTCTTTCTGCCAGCAGGAAATGATGTGTGTGGCTGACTTTCAGATTCATGACTGCCTCTGGCATGATTTTTTTTCTGTATTTCCATCCGCATGTTGGATTTCTGATTTGCATCATGCATCCGAGTACTGCAGTACAGAAGATAAAACTAAATATTTGATTTAAAAACCTGGATTATGTGTTGATATTGGCCTTAAAGCCCAAAAGAAAATATGTAATTTCACTAATGACTGATGCAACAAATGATTTTTTTTTTTTTTTTTTTTTTACAGACGCTCAGTATATGTGAGAGAATGGCTGATATTTTGTTGCCTGATTTACAAAATAAGATGAGCATTTAAAATTCCATTCAGGTATTAAAATGCTCACAGAGAAGATTATATTTTCTTGTCTCCAGTTTTTGGGATTCGCAGTTTTGGAATTTCAGGATGAAGCAGAAGAATGAGGAATAAATGAAACTAAAGACAGAGAGCAGATTAAAAGAGAAAAACTGCAATCTTGTATCAAAGCCTTCATTTAAATAGCTTCTTACTCCAATCCAGTGTATCCTTTTCTGGCTTTGTACTTAAGCCTTCAGTTGTCAGCTCGCTGTTTGTACTAAATGCCTCGTGACACACGGATCACCTGAAATTTCTGCAACTGTTCATTTGGCTTTGGCTTTTTAAAAGCTCTGACTCGACTTATGTCATGTTTTGAGGGAAGATTATTTGATCGCTCTCCACCGTGTGCGTGCTTACCTTGTCGAGTCCTCATAAGGAGCGCAGAGTTCAGAGATTAGGCTCGATACACAATGCGGTGTAAATAATGTGCATTTACATAAATGATTATGTAAATGCAAATCTGTATTTGATGTGTTGTCATCCCAAAATGTGAATCTGAATAGAAACTGCTGCCACCAAGAGACAAGATAAACGTGAAAATTGTCTCTAAATTATAGAATCGTTACTCAGCCTGTGCGAATGTCACGTCCCTCCATAAAGGAACACCTGCCTGTGTGCTGTTTGTGCACTGAGTTCAGAGGAGGTCAGGTCCCCTCTTCCTCCATCCTCCTCCCTTCCTCTTTCTGTTGCATGTCATGCACAGATGAACCTGAGGGGAAGGTTGAGGTCAGGAGTTCCTTTCAGGCCTGGCTGAAGTATTGAGCTTTTTGGCATCAATAAATCATTACCTCGTCAGATTTGGGATGTTAGTGTAATTACAGTAAACCGATCAGGCATAACTAAACAGACGTTTGGCCTCAAGAGGCCAACATTCTGCATCTAATGTTATTAAACCTCAGGTTCAGCTCAGATTATCATTTAAAGCAGGAAGAGCGCTACTTGTGAATCAGCAAATGGAGCTGTGTTTGCAGCTTTCATTCGATGTCAGATCATAAGTAGGACCAATAAAAACTTAAGATGTTTTTCCGCTTCAGGAAAAGCAAAGAGGTGATGTCAGCAAAGAGGTTAATGGAAGTCTGCTAATGATTTCCTACAGAAGTTGTGTTGAAGTTGGTATTTATAAGTGTTGCTTTCTTTCCTAAGATTGTCTCAGTATGAGCAGAACTTTGAAGGTTAAATACATTTAAAATTTATTTATTTGGCTACACCAGCTCAGCTCACCATGCGTCACCAGTGCACAGTAGAAACAGGACTTTGATGGAGCACACTAGAAACTCCTCTCAAGTCCACAACTGGAAAAGATGATTGAACAAATTTATATCAGATATTTGTCGCACAGTGATATAGGTCTGTAGGTTTGTTGCAATATGAAAACAAACACATCTGCAAAAAAATGCAACCAGTGCATGAAGCTGAAGCAAACATGCATCTGCAGTCTGTGGACTCAGAAAACAGGAGGTGTGGAGGACACAAGCAATGGTTTGTTGTCAGTTTTGAGATCTGTCTGTCTCAGCTGTCACACAGCTGTCAGTGCTTCCTGTCTGAGCAAACCGTCTTCCTGTCAATCTGTAAACCCGTTGGCTGTCAGCTTCTGCAGAAACAGTCCAAAGGTCAAAGAAAACAGAATTAAAAATTCACTTCTTGCTCGAAGCATGAAAACAGCTCGGGATTAAACTTTGTTGTACTCTGAAAAAGACTCTATTTGGGGCCCCACCTGCTGTGGATATTTACACATTATATCGACCCTAAGTATACAGTACGCTGGTTCGATCCCTTTAGGGTTGCATCAGGAAGGGCGTTCGGCATAAACACTGCCAGATGAAATCTGTGGATCTACCTGCTGTGGCTGCTCCCTGTGAATAAGTTGAAAGGAGGTTCTTCGTTTTCTTTTATAAGTATATTGTGGTCATGATTATATTTGCATAAATTAAAAGTCGATTACATCACCACTTTAAAAACGCCCCGGCCGCCTCCTTAAACTGTAACTGTGATGGCGATGTGGAAAAGTAAATTCCTATAAAGAACATGAGAAAAGGCACTGATATCATCCTCCTTCGTCCCTGAACTTCACCACATCCTGCCATATAAAAACATATCCTCTCGACTCTTTGATTTTTTTCTTTTTTCATCTTTTCAAATTCAAGGCCGTTCTGCTCATCTAAAGGCTCAATTTATTCCTCAGCTGAAGTTGAAAGAGTCTTTACACCCTCAGAGCTCTTTTTCCCAATGCGAATGCTTTCCCCCCCCCTTTTTATGAGGAGGAGGTTTTTGTGAAAGAAAGACAAATCTCAGCTCGTCAGCTTGGTTATGGCGACACCCGCCTGGGGTCGAGAGCTGGGATTTTCTCCGTGAGCCAGATCTCTGTCTCCTACGCATACATGCTTGCAGAGCTGTGAGGTTTTAAGAAGTGATGTACAGCATGGAGACGCTTGTTCGGGAGAGTGTTGAGTTGATGAATCTGGTTTTGTCAGACAAGTTTAAGGAATGTTTTATTTATATTTATTTTATTTTTTTTGGAAAGTGAGAGAGCACAAAACAAATTGCCATGTACTCCAGGACCCAAGAAAAATGAGTGGTCATCAGAAGGTGACATGTGGCAGGAGGGTGAGTGATTTATCCAGAACTCGGGAGCTGGAATCCAAAGATAAATTTCCTTTTGAGGCACTGGGCTGGGACAGAAGAAGAAAGAGTCAGAGAGCCATGACTAGAATCTGTTCAGATCTCAGCAGATGAATCGATTAGCGTTGCACAAGAAGCTTTTAGTTTGTTTTTTTTAAACGCAGAAACTAGTCAACGTGGACCCAGGGCAGAGAAAGTCCGAACTCAGGATTACTACAGACTTCTGAATAGGAGGAGCCAGTGCTGTGCAAGCTGACCCTTTTCAAAAAGCTCAAAAATCTGCTTGTGTAGATTAAAAAGAACAATGTGGTGCCTGCAGTTTCTGATTATTGCCGGGGTCTTAAAACATTTCCCGTTCATGAAAGAACTTCAGAAACATAAGTTTCTGTTCAAAGTATCCAACTGTTGAAATTAGGTAAATTTATTCGTGCATAAAGTTTTGGGCTACTTTTATCTTTGGTAACAAGATTGAACGTTTGACCTTCTCGTTGCTTTTCTCCTTCACCTTCCTCCTATTAGCCATTGTTTTTGTGTAGGTTTATTCTTTTACTCTAATTTATTGAACTCCGTGTGGGAGTTTTCCAATATAAACAAGCTCCCTGCATACAAAACAGTTTGAGATGAGTTCAGGGTATTCGTGTTGTGCTAGGGGTGGAGATGACCGTCTCACATTGATTTTCTCTGAGTCTGGAGGAGAGTTTTTGTGGCCTCAGTTGTAGGCTGCAAAGACCAGCATCGCTCTGACTCTTCTAACTCTGCCTGCCAATTGTTTACATATTTGACATAACTTCTGCTGTTGTGCCTCCAGGCACCTGCTGCGCAGCTCAAAATGCCTCGCCAGGGGCAGCGTATCCAATAGCTGCTCTGTCAGTCTGCATCTGCTTGATAACACAAGAAATTACAGCTTTCTGTCCGTCTGCCTTCCTGAGTGAGATTTCTGTGCTTTGACAGGCAGTGGACAGACTGCAGAGCTGTTTACTGTGTTTTCATGGCAAAAGAAGCTTGTCTCACCTTGTCCTGAACATCATCTGAATGTGGAGCTGACTTTTACTATTTTGAAAAGGCCATGCATCGCTGAGATAGCATGCTTTAACCAAGTTAATGAATTTATATGTATTACACTATTAAAATGACCCAGTAAGCATGCAGAATATACTGTAGAGGATTTCGTTTCCATGTTAAATCCTACATACTAGAGAAAAATCTAGAAAATAAGGTTAAAAATAAATAAAACTACAGTACTATTTGTTTTGCCCCCCCTTAAAAACAATCCTTAAACTTGTGCTATTGTTGTCAACGCATTGATTATTTTAAGTTTGAGTCCAACATGTAGCTTTTCTTACCACTCCAAACATTGTCCTGTTTACTCAGTCCTCATGCTGAGTGTTTAGAGCCACATATTCGTGCTCCCAAGTAACATTCGGAGATAAAATCAGAATTTCAGGAGCTGGGCCACGCCTCCAAACTTGACCCTTCCAGTTCTTATCTATGTATCACCCCCGATTTCTACAAGCTGTTCTCGTTCTCATGCCCCACCCTCCCTTACATACAACAATCTTGTTTGTAAGGTATCTTAAACTGCACTGAATGTCACATGGTTGCTGATACGTCTCCAGGCCTGTGTAAGTGGGACCTACTGTGGGGAATAGAGTCCACCTACTAACTGCCCCCAAAATGAGAAACTTCAGTTTACAAAACAGACAAAAAGACAAACCAATTTACTCCTTTTTGAATTGATTTTTTTATTTTTTTTTTATTTTTTATTTTTAAGAATCACAATCTTTTATTTCAGCTATAGAGAAATTCAATATAAGGATATGTTGTGTCGCTCACTGCTGTTACAATACAAATCAGTGGAATATATATGATAAACAAATGTGCAATGGTTACTCGTCGTGGTGTCGTCTGTTTCCTCCACAGAGCCTACAGATTTAACCATGTGATGATTAAAACCAGTGTGAACCACAATCAGGAAAACAATTTTGTGCTCATTGTCACTCATTTTTTGTTCCTGAACCCTGGAGCTGTCTTGACCTTTCTGCACAGTAACGGCAGTTTGAGAGTATCTCTCTCAGACTGCCGTCCTTTGAGCTCATCTACCCTCTGCAGGAGCTTGTCTCGGCGCTGCTCAGAGAGAGCTTCATGTTTAAACTTTGCTCCACTGTACTGATTTTCCATAGCCTTTAATTTAGCTATGAGATTTGCGTTCTCCATCTTTAGTGTCTCCATGTCATAGAGAAGATGCTCTGCAGATTTAGAAGTGCTTCTCCTGCAACGTGGAGGCAGTGGAGGCAGCGCTGTCACTTTCATTTCTAACTTTTTATGTTCTTTAGAAAACCGAGATTTCTCTTTCTTAACAGCTTCCTCAAGTTCTCTGCGAGCCGCTTTCTCTTCATCGAGATCGTTTTGCATAAGCTCCCTCTCATTTTTGAGAAACTCAACTTCGTCTCGCAGGGTCTGGTTTTCAGAAGACAGGTCCTGATTTTCGGAGGTCAGTCGATTCAGTTTTTGTGTTTTAGCGTGCTCCTGGGAGACAATGGAGTCGTAGCTCCTCTGGAGTGCAGAGTTCTTCTCTTGTTCTTTCTGCGCACAGTATCTCTCTCAGACTGCCGTCCTTTGAGCTCATCTACCCTCTGCAGGAGCTTGTCTCGGGGCTGCTCAGAGAGAGCTTCATGTTTAAACTTTGCTCCACTGTACTGATTTTCCATAGCGTCTAATTTAGCTGTGAGATTTGCGTTCTCCATCTTTAGTGTCTCCATGTCATAGAGAAGATGCTCTGCAGATTTAGAAGTGCTTCTCCTGCAACGTGGAGGCAGTGGAGGCAGCGCTGTCACTTTCTTTTCTAACTTTTTATATTCTTTAGAAAACCGAGATTTGTCTTCCTTAACAGCTTCCTCAAGTTCTCTGCGAGCCGCTTTCTCTTCATCGAGATCGTTTTGCATAAGCTCCCTTTCATTTTTGAGAAACTCAACTTCGTCTCGCAGGGTCTGGTTTTCAGAAGACAGGTCCTGATTTCCAGAGTTCTTCTCTTGTTCTTTCTGGACATCTGATGCCCACTTGTTAACGTTTTCCTGCAGCCTTAAAATCGTGGTGTCCTTGGCCTCGATATCATCCTGGAGCTTTTGGACTTTGAGGCGCAGAAACTGTATTTCATTGTTTTTTTTAGGTTTTGTTTCTGCTGCTCAGTGAGACGATCCTCTAGTGCCTTAATATCAGCGGCCTCTGCATTTTCATTTCCATGTTTAAGTGAGCACCTCCTCAGATGGAGTTTCTTGATCGTCTTCTTGTCCTCATCACTGTTAGCCATCATTTGACTAATTCTGGTTTTAAGGTCCTCAGTGCTGCTCCGGTATTCTTTCTGTGACTTCTTTAGATCAGCCACTTTTGTCTTCATGCGTTTCAGTTCTTCACGCTCTTTTTTCACAGCTTTTTCAAGACGATCATTTTCCTCTTGCAGCTTTTTAAAGGCTTCATCCTGTTGAGATTTAGCCTCTTTTTCTATTTCTAACTCCTTTTGGAGAGCAAGCTTGTCTTCTTCCAGTTGTTTGAGACAAGTCTGAGTCTTCTTAGACTTTTCAGGACCATCGTACTGTGGAAAGCGAAAACAATTATCGTGTTGTTGAATATGTCAAACAATTTGTACAGAATAGAAATATGTAGCTTTGTTCATAGTTAAATATTTATATTTTTCTAGCATGTTTGTTCAGTTTAAAATGAATTCGCCAAAGCAGGCGGTGGCTGGATGTGAGTAAAAAATTCAAACATTCTCATCAGGTTGTTTTCATTTTCTTAAGACAAGAGAATTGCCTTTAAATAATAAAGCAAAACAACTATTTTCTTAGCATGTGTCTTCAGTTGGTCATTAATGTATGTGTGTGTGTGTGTGTGTGTGTGTGTGTGTGTGTGTGTACGTTGGGTATTCATATCTTGTGGGGACATCTTATTGACGTAATGCTTTCCCTACCCTCTAACCCTAACCATGAAACACACAAGGATATGTGCGCACATGCAGACACACACACACACAAACAAACCTCTTCAAAATCATATTCATATCCCATTTCAGAGTTGTCCACTGAAACAGGGTCTTCCTGAAAACCAGCAGCTCCCTCAGATTCCTCTTTGAATTCCTCTTCGAAGTGGTCGTGAGCAGACGAGTCTCCGGCCTCTTTCCTGGGGACGTCCCAAAAATCACCAGATTTCTCAGACTCTTTGCTTTTTTCTGCTTGCTTTGTTTTCAAATTCTGACTTCTCTTTTTCAAATTTGTAGAGATGATCAGATTTCTCCTCTTCCGAATCACTCTCACAGTCTTCTTCAATGTCATCACTCTCACAGTTCTCTTCAATGTCATCTATAATTTCTTCCTCAATTTCATCATCATCGTCTTGGTCAAAAGATTTGCCGCCACCACTCCACTGAAAATTCGTTGTGGAGGAAAAAAGTACGTCTACGCTTTTGCTGCTCATTCTCCTAGATGAAAACAGCTCCTTTGTAATAATTTCCTCTGAATGTCGCTGGGTTAAAAACTTGGCTCTCTGAGCAACACGAACGGTAACTTGTGGTAATGCAGTCAGCGTGTGCCTGTATCTACTATCACATGCAGAATAGAGTTCAGCAGAACGAGGAGAGAGGCGTCTATTTCGAATAATAATAACATGTTGTCATCACGGGCCAGTGTTGCCATTCTACTCGGCATTCAAACATGTTTACATTCTAAACAGTCGCTCTTTGGAGTCTGGGTTCACCTTTAAGAAAAACCAAAAACCCGTGTCCTCTTAATCCTTGGCTTAATTTAATTAAACTTTCCTAAACTACCTTTATCTTATGTATCACAATGCAATTTTATTTTCTAAAAGTAAATTCATATTTCGTCCACACACAAACCATCTTCCACTGTTTAACGAGACCAACTGGACCAGGTTAAAACAGCATGCTGCTTTTATTCTTTTAAACACGCTGACAGCCTCCTGCGGCTCTGACGAACAGAAGCTTTAAGTTATCTTTAAATAATGTTATTTTCACAACAAGATTTTATTTCCATCAGTTTACCTTGTTGTCAATGGAAAATTGTATTTAGTAGTCAGTATAATCTTTTAGTGATATAAGTTTGCATATGGTAGAATACTCCATGTAGTTATTTGTATTAGGAAATATTCAACCATGTATACTTAGAGGCATATAATTAATTGTGTGTGATCACTAACAGGCTGCAGGCTTGGGGTGCACCCCAGGAATGCACCCCCACGTCCTGGGAGCACGAGAGAGCTTGTACCTGGTTTTATTGTTTTATAGCAGGATTAACGTAGTTACGTTTGTTTTAGTCTAAGTGCTTTAACTGCTGGACTTCCTCACCCTTCTCCTGACCAAGGATGTACCTTTTATGACCCTTTGATCAGCAGGACACACACACACACACACACACACACACACACACACACACACACACACACACACACACACACACACACACACACACACACACACACACACACACACACACACACACACACACACACACTGAAGTATAAATAAAGACCGGGGCAGTTTCTTAGTGCGAGTCTCTGAGGCTGCCCTTGCTAGCAAGAACTCTGTGTTTCTCTTCTCTGAGTCTTTACTGAAGAAGTGTTTTAGAATATTTTCCCTAACATTGATTTGGTCCTTCGTAGCCGGATCAGAAAATATCAGAACTGTTATCTGTGACTCTGTTCCAGGATCCAGCACTGATTCCTGACGCCGTGGGGAGCCAGCACCGAAGCCTGTGCACAGCCCTCTTGGACGAGAGAGAGCCCCAGGACATTAAATTCGGGTCTGGGCCGGTGTTATAATCTGGTCCACGGCGGTGGGATTCAGTCCAATGATCTGAATCACCAGTGGGACGTCAGGGGTGAGAAACACTATTTGGTATATAAAGACGGCCGCAAAAGTTTAAAGAAATGTGATAAAAAATAAAAAAGGGGTTTAAGTTCGCCAAAAGACGTGTGTTTTGACCAGTTTTAGAGGTAGCCGAAATTATCTCGTGACAAATTAGCGCGCAAATGTCTATGTGTGTGTATGTGTCTGGAAGTAAGTTGATTTTACAGCACAATACGCTGCTGAACTACTTCCATTTTTGTTTTCTTTGCTGAGGCTCACGTGCTGGTGACAGGAGAACGGTTGAGTTTCATCTCATAAAACTGATACCGCTTCACCGTTAGGGTGAAGTCGAAGGCCGTATCAGTAAACCACTCTGAAGTCAAGCGTGCCAGCGACGGCCCAGCAAAATCTTTGAAAATGGGTGATAAACAAGTAAAATTAACACCTGATGAGAAATGTCTAGAAAAACAGCAAGCCGGAGCAGGACTAATCCAAAAGAAAGAGAGAGGAATGCATCGTGGAAGAGCAAGAGGTAGAAGAAACAAAGTAGACAGTAACTCAAAATAGGATAGCAGCTCAGGTGAAGAGAGCAGTTCAGACTAGGAAGAACATAATAATCCCTCACCCAGTGAAAATTAGAGATCACAGTAGTTTGAAGTAGTTTAAAAAAGGGTTGGAAACAGACCCGACTGAATAGATATAAATGCAAGAGGAATAAAGTAAAATAAACAAAAAGCTAAATTACAACTTAATTTTAATGCATTCAAACTAATAATAAAAAGGATAACAACCTATAAACTGGTATTAATAATGAAAGCAGATAATTCACACAAACAGAACTATGATAACTGTGATAACTGGAGTGTGCAGCGTTTCCATGAGCAGTTTTCCTGCATCTTGACTTGTGTGTAGAGTGTTCATAGCATCAGCATCATGTTTTTGTTTATTTGTTTTGTTGGGTTGAAAAATAGTTAAACTGGTGATCATATTTATGGATCACCATGGCATATATCATCAGCCATGTGATTTATTTACGCAGATGACAAAGTGAGTGTGAATGTGTCTGACGTCACAGTGTTTGTGTGCGCTGTGTAAAAGTAATTGCCTTTGATTGTGAGAGCGGTGATTCTGCAGGTCACCAGCTATTGTAAAGAAAAAAAAAAAGAGTGAAAAAGAGACAAAATTTACATTGTAGATGAAAAATAATTATAGGAAAAAGGTTTTGTGTTGATCAACCAAGAACAACTACAATCTCATTTTCTGCTTATAAGAAAGGACTGTTCACAAAAACACAGAGAGAGAGAGATGTGTGTTGATTAAGCAGTGATGATAATAATGAAAGTCTCTCAGTCTGTCGTTTACAGGTGGGGAACGGACCTGGATCAATTCTCCACGGACAGCAGTCGGAAGAAAATTATAGGTAGAAATCATTAGAAAAATTAGAAACGCCCAGCCAGGATTTTTTGGCTGAATTGTTTTGCACCTTCCCGTCCTCATCCTGAACAAGCAAGCTCCAAGGAAACTAATCTCTCCCTGAAGACACCGAGTGCAGTTTCAGAAGCACGAGCATGAACATCAACAGTGGACAGGAGTCCAAGAGACAATACCAGAGTTCTGAGCAGAGAGGTCCAGCAGCGCTGTGGGCAAACGGCATCAGAAAGAGAAGAACCA
>NW_024387368.1:0-95943 GCF_900408965.1 Simochromis diagramma
TACAAACCTGCACCACTTGATTGCTCTGTTTTTACATTGTTACCCCAGTAACAAGCCAAGCGTTCAGACAGTGACCTCTGAGTCAGCTACAGAGCCACGTCCCCTAAATGCTGCCCATCCTCTTCTGTTCCCATTTGGAAGACACAGGTAGTTTGTTATTATTCCCTGTTATTACTCCCAAGCCTGGATAATAGGAGGAAGCATACAACACTTTCAAAGCTGCTGAGGACATGACTGAAGGTCACATATATATTAGGGGTGCAACGATACACAAAATTCACGGTTCGGTTCGATACTTTGGTGTCACGGTTCGATATTTTTTTGATACAAAAAAAAAAAAATGTTCATGCCTTTTTAATTTGTCATTTATTAAAATTATAAATATATATTTTAACTCAAAAGTACAGTTTTTAAATTTAATGTTGCTGAAACAACAAAGTAATAAAAAAAAAATTAATCTATCTCATCGAGAAAACATTCATCTTTGGAAAAGAGAGTTTATTACAGAGAAATGGCTCTTTCCAAAATAAAAGCTATACTATACGCTTCTTCTGGGCTATACTCTCAGCAGCATATTAAACATATCAGGTCCCCATGAGGAGAATCATGTGCTAACGGCTGTCTAAATGACTCGGGTAAAGTTTGTAGCATGCGTGCTTGTTGTTTTTGTCTGCTTCCACTTGTCTTTGCACTAGGATGATGTCAGAGTAAATGTGCAGTCATATTCGTTGTGTTCACACTAGTGCTGTCAGCGTTAATCTGAAATGACGTTAACGCCACAACATGGCAAATCTCTGTTAACGAGCTACCGGATCGCCCGTGCGTGGGGCTGGACGGCGTCAACACACGTTAATGAGCTAACTGCGCTAACACACTAGCTCCCACCCATGTAATTGAGCATTGCGTGGCACATCCAACATACTGTTTTACTTTAGTCCATGACGCGCTTACCTTCAGGGTCATATGCAGAGATGGGCAGTAACGCGTTACTTGTAACGCGTTACTGTAATCTGATTACTTTTTTCAAGTAACGAGTAAAGTAAGGGATTACTATTGCAAAAACGGTAATTAGATTACCGTTACTTTCCCGTAGGAACGCTGCGTTACTGCGTTACTAAAACCGTGATTTTTTTGCGAGAATGTCTCACGACAGTGACGTAAGCGAGTACGCCGTTAGTGACAACAGCTGTGTGCAGATCAACAATGGATCATATATCGAGTGCGAGAGAGAGTATGAGCGTGCAGCGTTTAAAGCGTGGAAGTACTGACCTTACTTTGAGTTTGAGTCCATAAAAAGTGACAAAAACATTAGCTTCCATCGTGCGTGGGAAGAAAACTTCTTTTTACAGCGAAAAAAAACCCCTAAACTTCCGAGCAAGCACCGAGTACGCAACGACGTAATGGGAAACTCACAGAGTAACTCGCGGATTCTTCAACTGACCGTGGCACACCTGCACCAGGGTAAACCTCCGCCTACCGCAGTCCTGCTTTACAGGTGAAAATAGAGCAACAGGACCGCTGAGTCTTTGACTTTATTTATTTTCTGCTGTGTTTTACTTGCATCTATTTGAAAGACTGAGTGTAAACGCAAAAAAAAAAAATTATGTGCTGGAATGTGTAGAAAATAGGTTTAAATGTTAAACTAATTTATTCAAGTCAGAGAATGTTGCATATAATTTCATTTTTGCTTGATGCATAAAGTTAAAAGATTAAAACTGATAAAACAAGTTAAAAAATAGACTTTTCCATTTGATTACATTTTATATGATGGATTATGTAGAAAAAGTAGAATTGGGCTGAAAGATCTATCGCTTTATCACCTCTTCAGGTTGTAAATCGTGTTTTTAAAAAGTAACTAAGTAACTAAGTAATTAATTACTTTTGAAAATAAGTAATCAGTAAAGTAACGGGATTACTTTTTTGGGGAAGTAATCAGTAATTAGTTACTGATTACTTTTTTCAAGTAACTTGACCAACACTGGTCATATGTCACATGAAGACCAAAATAGTTCCAAACACCACATCTGAATGAGGGTGGAGGAGGTTCAATTTGCATGTTTGCAAGGGAGATTAACTTCTGTCTGCTAGCTGCCCTGCACTCAGTGAATCTGCGTTCGACTACTCCGCCTAGGCTGCACTGTCGAGCGCAGATCCACTGAGCTCTCAACACAGACAGCATCGTCAGAAGGAAAGTTGATAAAATAAATTAAAAATTTTGTATTGTGCGATACATATGCGTACCGAACCGAAAGCACTGTATTGAACGGTTCAATATCGATATGAGTATTGTTGCACCCCTAAAATAAAATTATATATATATATATATATATATATATATAAAACACATCGAGCAAACAGATCACCAACAAGTTAGAGAAATAATATCTTTTACAGACATTCACAGACATTTATTTACTGCAGAAAAAGAAACTTCTGCCTATTTTATTTTTGAATTTTTTTGCAAAGGTCTGCCACAAGACATTTTTGTTGGATGTATCAAAAACAAACAAATAATATGTTTGTAATAATAAACAACATTGCATGATGTAGATAGTGGCCATTTGATTCCCAATTATAAAGAACAGAGGTTCCCAAGAGCCACTGCAGGGGTGCGTGGTATGAAAAGAAAAAAAAAAAAAAAAAAAAAAAAAAAAAAAAAAAAGAATGCTTGGACACTGCTAGCATAACTGACAGGTTATTGATGGGGCTTCTTGTAAAGTTTGTATCTGTCTTGTGTGAAACTTGTATGAAAAGCATACAAGAGTGAAAACAGATATAAGATCCCTTGAAAAATTATATAAATGAAATGTAACTAAACGTAACTACTCCTGAAATTTTGGAGATAATTTGTAATACTTTTGGAGATATAATAAGCCACATGGAAAAGATATATAATGATATATTTAATAGATATACATATATAATTCCATAATTTGTTCCCCCTGTCCAAATCATGAACAAACAGTACACTCTAAGAAATGAAACATGGGCTTTTTAAAAATTAATTCTTAGTTTTATGTTCAATATACTTAAAATTGTTAATCTTATGGGTGTAATTAATATTTTTAAATTTGATTTAATTAATTCTATACCGTTTTAATGTTAAATAATATTGATATTTCCAATTTATTGAACACATTTAATTAAATCCAAAGAGCCCTTTCCACATCCTTTCTGAGCATTGCGCAGAGAATGAAAAAAAAAAATCTTTCGCGCATAGGCATTGACCTTCTTCATCTACGCCACAGTGTGCTTTGGCCACATGTCTGGAAAGAGAGATTAATCCGTTGGAGTTAAGGTAATTCCTTCCTATTTTTAATAGAATATAATTTAACTAGTACTTTGTGATAATATATGGCGTATATTTTTCCGGTAAATATGTGGGCAGTATGTGTTCTGTAGGTTGTAGCATTTTGCTAGCATTGGAAACATTCATTTGCATATTCGACGTTACTGCACATCTGAATATTGTCCCATCTGCGTTTAAAATTTCATTCGAACTCCGAATAGCACACTTATTTTATTGCACTATCAAGTTAGGAGAACGTTAGCCCGAACGAAACGACAACAGTCAAAAATAGGCCAAAACATGCCACAAAATGCTCTGCTTGGTTAGTGCTTGTTGTGCCGTTAAAATTAACATTTGTGCTGCTACGGTTAACCAGTTATTAATGTTTTACTTTTTCGCGGTGACGTCAAGGGCGCCCGTAAGCACGCTCCCCGTGCTTACGGGCGCGAGTGAGCGTCCGGGTGATGTAGACGTCGTAGGAAACGCTCTCTCCCACCCGAGCATTTTGTGGCATGTTTTGACCTATTTTGGGCCATTTTCGTGTTGCTTGGGGGGGTGAACTCTGAATGACCTATTAAATAAAAGTGTAATATCTTTGACACCCTAGCGATACAAACGATGATTTTACCAGCAACAAACCGACACAAACGGAGCACTAACCACGCAGTATACTTGATTTTATTTTTGGGGGCAAGTGGGTCACGCTCACAGACTGGGCTGCTCCGGTATATAATGGTAAATGTGCTCACAGGAAAAGATTTATGAAATGAGTAATAGAAATTTTGGAGCATTTGAAATTTTAACTTGTATTATTAATACATTTTAAAAGAAACAGGAGTGTTCTTAAGTTTTGACCATCTCTGTGCTACCCCTTTGCATGTGTCTCACTGTACACGATTAATTTTTTCTGTTTTTCTTTTTCTCTCAGGTTGCTGGTTGTGGAATTTGGAGCTGCGGAGATTTGAGCTGTGCTCCAAAAGTGCATGTTGAAGGTACCTAATGCTTTCATATTATTTACTTTTTCCTTAATACGCAATTTTACATTTTGAATTCTCTTATTTGGTCTTTTAGGTTATCACCACAGTTCCACTGCTGTCCACATTCATGAGCAGTCTTGACCAGTACTCTGACCAGTTGATGAAGATTCTACGAAAAAAAGGAGGGGAAACAGCGCGGCGGATCACAGCAGCGTATCTGCAATTTCACAGGTATTCTATCTTGTTATAATGTTCTGTAACTAATAGATTAGTTGCAGGTTGATCTCAGGTCTGGTTATTAACCTGTATTTTTAACTTTCTTGGGTCATTTATGCTTGTTCTCTCCTGCGTTATACTTCTCATCTCGCTTTTGGCTTATATTCTGGACTTAGTTCTGCTTTGTGTCAGGACCAAGTAACTCATGCCCCTAGAGGCCATAAGTGCCGTTGCTGGCATTGTAGCTTTTTTCTTTTTTTTTGTTACTCATTAATTGTCCAAAGGAATAATTAGCTACACTGAGAAAAAACAAAGGCAGACAACATTTCACATTCGCCACAACTCAGTAACACAATAGATTATTTTTTTTCACTCAAACTTGGTATAAATACTGCAAATGTGGTGGTAGCCCGCATACCTCATATTAACGTGACAGTGTGTAGTTTTTGTCATTAATTTTTGGAAATCTCTATCAAAATGTTTTTGATTTCTTTGAACAGCACTCCTATGCAACAACACTTTTCTTCCTTCTTTCGGTGGTACACCACGCTAAAGCTGCATTTTCCGCGACCCAATGTATCGCAATCAGTGTTGGACTCATAACTTATAATCTTTATGGGAATGAATTGGTAAGCTTCTCATTCTCTAACACAAAATACTACTTGCTTGCAAAAAGCATGTTAAAATGACTTAGAAACAATTATGAATTGGTTAAACAACAATAAAAATTGACTTAAGTTCTGTGGGGGTCTCTAAAAACTTCAAAAAAGTAATTGCGCTGCATGTGTTGTTTTGTTTAGAGTTCCCGAATCGAAGTGAAGCGTGAATGCATCCTTAAAGCTGTGATTATATACCTGAATGAGAACCCTGAAAATCTCATCAAAGAGTACATGGTAAGTTTATTTTTAAAGAGATATTCCACCCCTCAGTAAAATTTTGACTGTCATAATTCCCAGAGTTTTGTAAGTTGAAAAATGTATTTTCTAAACAAGCCCAGGCATTCTCCTGTTCCGGCAGCAATCAGTTTTCTTTAAATTAGCTTACAACAATAAAGTGCATGGGAAATACTAGGATTTTGTTTCCATTCACTTACATTGTTTTATGCGAAACTAAAGAAAATGACCCTGGTCAGCAGAATATTGATAATATTATTAATGCATACTCCTTCTGCCCTCTGTCCATGTTTCATGTATCTTCTTCTTGGTCTTTATTTGGTGATAGTCTTGAATCCACATTTTTCTTTGGTCTGTTCTCCTCAGTCTCATTCAGGGATATGTGTAATTAGGATAGTGTGGACCATTTTAACTCAAATGGAGCGAATAGATAGATGATGCGATGACCAAAATACAACTGATTTAAAATATTTCTGTCCTTTTCAGGCTTTCAACGTGATGGAAGCTGAAGAGCTCAAGAGGATGGATTTGGGTGTTTATAAAGGAAGGAGGAGTCTGCAGATGAAGGAGCACAGCCTGATGACTCCCTTGAAGATGTTGGCATCATTATCGAGAGATGCACCGTCTTGCAGGATCTTCACGATGTGGCGAGCGGGTGTGCACTTTTGTTTGGGCTAATTTACTGCCTCAATCTGAGTTACCCAAAGCCACTTCGCTACACATTTGAGTTCTTCCAGAAGGTGCTCATGGGACTGGAAGACAAAAAACTGTCTAACAAAATACAAGTGCTGAAGAACAAACTCTGCCAAAAGGAGACGCAATGACTCTTCTAGATCAAAATGTCTCCCAAAATAAGTGCTCTGTTTCACTGTTTAAAAGTTTATAAATATATATATATGTGTTGATCCTTGTTTGTAAATATTTTGTCATAGCTTTTAATATTTAAGAGATTTACTGAATGCCATTTTTCTTTTGATTGTGGAAAAGAAAACATAATTCAGAAACTGAGTTTTTGGAACTGGGGACAAAATTACGCAGATGGATATATTTTCTTGTTTCACAACATTTTCTTTAGTTTGAGTTGCTGTGGTAATTCTGCAGACTGTAGCCATTGCAGACCTACAACTGTAGATCCTGAAATCATTCTGTCAGGTTTGACATCCTACTCCTCACTACACTGTCACTTAGTTGAAACTGGGAAGTTGTTTCAGATGTTTACATTTTATTTTACACACTTCATTTAATGTTGCATTATGCAGTGTTGTTTCCCTGTTTAAGCTTTGCCTCGTTGAAGGCTTTTGTTCAAGTTGTTAAAGCAACACAATTTTTTTTGTATTTACACTTCATATTAGTTCTCGTGTACCAGGTTTCCATTGTAGGTCAAGGATCTTGAGTGTTATAAATGTTAAAGTGTATGTGCAAACAAATGTGAAAAGGTTCTAAGGTTGTCACCTGTACTCAAGTTAAGTACTGGATTTTTGGTCTTAGCATTTAATTAAGAATATTTTGAGATTTGCTATATGCATTTTTTTTTATTGTAAAATTTATTATATAATAGAAACTTGTAATTCTGAATCAGATTTTTGTAACTGGGACTAAATCGTTTTTACCTTTTGTGTCACTTAAGTATTTTCTGTAATTGCATTATACAGTGATTTTTAAGTTGCTGTGGTAAATCTGCAGTACTGACTATAATCACAAGTTGTATTGAATTTGACATCTTACGGCACACTACAATGTCACTTTGTTGAAACTCGGAAAGTTGTTTCCAATGTTTAAGTTTTGGTCATGCACTTTAAGCATTTAATATTGCCTTACGCGATGTTGTTCCCTGTAGAAGCTTTGCCTTGTTAAGGCTCACCGTAAATAAAGTTGTTGATGCAGCACCCTTTTTGCATTTACACTTTATGTAAGCTTTGGTGTAAGAGTTTTCTATTGAAGTGCAAGGATCTTGAATGTTATAAATGGTAACTCGTGAGCAAGTGTAAAAAGGTTCTTGAGTTGTCACCTGTACTCTGTAGTTAAGTGTCAGACCTTTGCTGAAGACTTCTGAAAGGTCCAAACACCTAATTACAATGTATAGATGACAACTCAGGAACCTTTCTAGACTTGTTTTGTTGATACCTAAACATTTAGCATATAGATGAAACTATTAATTACATCATAATTAATCAAATTAATTAGGTCCAAAACACAATCTAAATGATGCCATTAAATTCAAATTAATATTGTCAATTGAACCTAAAGCAATACAGTTAATAAAATGAACAAAGTGTTTAAATTCTAATTAATGGTGTTAAATAGTAACAATGAAAGGAAAGCTGTTGCTTTTATAGAACAATTTCACTTCTGATATACATCACTATTGAAATTGCAGATAACAACCATATTGATTTATGTTTAATTGACCAGGTTTTGTGGAAAAGATTGCCTTAACTTTGTCAATTAAATCCAACATTTTATTTCTTAGAGTGATATCCCATAGTTGTTTATGTTTTTAAACCCATTTTTCAAGAAGATTTTCCTTGTAAAACAAAGGAGGCAAAACAAAGTAAATGTGTGTGTTTTTTTAGAAGACCTGGAAACGGAGACATTGGTTACACATTACTATCCTTACCATGCTGTCCTCTGGGACTTCCGTGTTAGATTTGAGTGGGATTCCTCCAATGTCTCCAGAGTCATGAAGCTGCAATTTCTCTCTCTTTTTTAGACAGAAAAATACAAGGACCAGGACTGCAACAAAAAGCAGGCATATTCAAAATCAGAGCTCACAGAGTGCTTTTATGTGTGGTATACCTACACTATTTTATGCAGCATTGTTCACTTCCTAATATGCAATGAGCAAACTACAAGAGAACCCCCATCTAACCCTTACAACTTAATCACAGTGGGAGACTCACAAAGCAGTAGGAGGAGGATCACAGGACACAGTATAGTCATAATTCCCAGTAGTCCGAAGGACACAGACCTGCAGGAAAAGGTGAATCAGTCATTTTTCCAAGTGTCCAGAAAGCAACCACACCCCATCTTACCCTGAATCCATATGTAACAAGTAGTGATGTGCGATACCACTGATTTCCTTTCCGATCTGATACCAAGTAATATTCAGGGTGGTATCGACGATACTGATCTGATACCGATACTTTGTACAAAAACTTATTTTATTTATTGTATCTCAAATTATAGCATCATAATGATTACAGGACATCAGATTACTTGTTCTTATCACTTAATAATGCAGAGTTAATCATATAGAAATAAAAAATCTGAAGTTGTGCCTATTTGAACACTTTGCCTGCCTGCAGCACTAAAGGACTCCATGAGAGACGTCTGTCTTGCCCTAGCAGCACCTGTCCCTGTCCTCCTCTTCAGTTCGTCTCAACATACGCTCGTCATATTCTGTGATATGATTTACTCTGAGGTGTTTGACAAGGTTAGTGGTGTATCCACAACCATACATGCCAACCCTCCAGATTTTCTCTTTCTGGGTCGCAAAAAAACGTTTAACATATTTTCAGGTGAGAATGTAGCTGTGTAAACTTCAAATATCTGAGCCGACCGACGCATCGTTTTCAAACCCCCGCGGTCTTTCGCTACTCGGGTTAAACATCATATATAAGTCACTTTGATAACTTAAAAATGTTATTGTTTGGCTTTTTCAGTGTTTTATTTGTTCGTGGGTAAATCGGTTTGGCTGAGATTAAAGTTATTAGATTAGATTAAATTAAATTTTATTAATCCCTCGGGAGGGTTCCTCCGGGGTTTTCACACAGCTGAATAAACGTCAAACAGAAAACTGATTAAATAAAGTGTGAGACGGTCGAGAGTTTACGCCAGCGCCCTGTTATATTTAGAAAGCAAGGAGCAGATGGCAGAGTTTCACTCCACTGAGGGAGCCTGTGACGTACTACCCGGCTTTCTTTAGACCGCGAAGGCCGGGTCCTCAGGTGGAAGCAGCCTCTGAATTTGGACACCCCCGCTGTTTCCGGGCCGGCCAATAATAACGGTGACATTTAACGTATTTTATCCTATAAATAAACCCTGTAAAATGTATTTATCTCCCCCCCCCCAACACCCCTTTTGAATGTCTCCCTAGTATGGCCACAACACCTCACTTTTTTGCCACATGTATTGCAAACCACGTCTCAGCTGTTTGTGGAGGTAAAATACGTCTGCACAATTACGCTCAGCCATTGTTGTGAGTGCGCGCGCCAAGGGGCGGCGAGACATTTATACAGCCGTATTTCGCACATGACTATGAAAGGCGGAAGAGGAAGTAGTTCCTTTGAATGTAGACAACCCGAATGTTATAGTTTCTTTCCACTGTGTTCCTGTTAATGGTAAACTACAAATTTACTCTAAATTACTAAAATATCGATATTGTAATGTGAGAATCGATTCTAGAACATAAATGATTGGTATCGGAGGAATCGATATTTCAGGATCGATCCGCACATCACTAGTAACAAGTGTCACCTGGCAGTTTGTTGCTCTCTGCCAGGTGATTGGCTGAAGAGCTGTGAAAAGGTAGTGGGTGTGTGCGGTGAAGTCAGTGCTCTTCTGTGGAAAAAAAACAGAGGCGATTAATTCACTTGGGTGTGAGTGGGTATACCAAGCCTATTCAAATGGCGGCCCGCGGGCCAAATGCGGCCCAGAAGCAACCTGCGAGTGGCCCTGCCTGTGGTCCTGGCAGAAACACAGAGAAAACGCAAAAAATTAGTTAATTAAAAAAAAATAATTAAAAATTCCTACAGCGTAGTGTAGACTGTGAATGCAACACTCCTAGTAGCCTAGCAATATTTAACCCACAATGCACCGTGATGTAAACATATTAAACAATCATCGTAATATATGATGCGACAACAGCATATCTTTCTCACACCAAAAGCGCAAAATTGACAATGAAAACTGTCGGTTTAACCCTGCCTGGACTGACAAATACTTATTCATTTTACCGAGTTTAATAATCTTACAACCAGAGTTGTACTACCATGGTGAGGGTCCTGTACAGCCCAAGAGAGAGCTGCAGCAGCTTCCCTTCGTGTTTGCTTCTTGGCGAAGAAGAAAAGGCCTTTCACAGATTCTGAAACAGCGAAATACTGCATGCTGGCCGTGGTGGATGCGGTGAAAAGTGATGAAAAAATTAAAGTAAGTGTGACATCTGCTATTAAAAATGTACCCCTGTCAGACAGTTCAAATATTCGTAGAGTTGAAGTTCTGGCATCAGACGAGTTTGAAATGCTGTTAGATGACCTGAAGAAAACTGATGTAATGTCTATAGCAGGAGATCACTGACAGAACTGATAATGCACAGTTGTGCGTATATGTCCGTTTTTTGGATGGGAAATTGCTCGGCTTGCTACCGTTAGAGGGACACACAGCTGGCGAAATAATGTTTGAGAAGATTTCAGCTCTTTTTGAGGAAAATGGTCTGGATATGAAGCGTGTCTGTATACTTGTGACGGATGGGGCTCCATCCATGGCAGGAAAAGTGAGTGATCAGCGAAATATTTATTTTAATTTTTTTTTTTAAATTAAAATTAAAAAAAAATTAAAAAAAAAAAAAAAAAAAAAAAGAAATATTTATTTTAATTTGAAAGGGAATTATCAAAATGTTTTTTTGTTATTATTATTATTATTATTATTTCAAATGTGCAAAAAATAGTTTAGTTATAGCTCCCTTTTTTTAAAATGGACCTTTTGGTGTGCATTTGTGAGAGGGTCACCAGATTTACAGGTGAATAGGAATAAAAAAAATACTTGTTTTTCAATACAGTTGTGTGGGTTTGAAATTGATCATGATCTGCTGCTTACTGGCTTCAAAAAAAATATCTGGCCCAGATAAATTCCTCGGTTTGAAAAATCTGGCCAAACTAACTTCGTAGTTGAATAGCCATGGGGTATACTGTTGGTAAGTCTTTTGCCATTTTGTTTGGATCATTTGTTATTGTAGGTGCCCATTTTTAATGTGTGTCGTTGGACTTTTTTAGTGTTTTAATAGAAGAATTGAATTTAATAGAAGAAACGGCCCTAGATCGACTGCATGCAGGGAAACTGATCAATATTGTAGGTATATTGATTGTTTTTTTTTAGCTTTGTGATTTTGAATGGTTTGAAGTCCCGTCTCTCTTGTTTATCGCCCAATTTGCACCAGAAAGGGGAAACCGGCAGATGTCACGCTAAACAACAGCAGCAGGTTTAAGCTTGATGAGCTGTTGTTAGAATTTATTTAATATTGATTTCTAGTATCAGCTGATATTTGCTGGAGCCAACAGCTGTAAAAGCTGCTGGTCATGATATCAGTTTGGTGAGAGGGAAGCATGAAGGTGAAACCAGGAGATGTCCTTACTGAATCATCAGAGCTGAACAGGTGATGGAGAAACAGGTTTACATTTTAGGTGACATGAATGAGTTGAAAGGAAGTTATGAACTGTTTCTGAGAGACAAATAACCCCAGGATCCTTTTCTAAGTAGCTGACAGCTGCTAACTATTTGCACACTCTTTACTATTTGCACACTCTTTACTATTTGCACACTCTTTACTGTAAATTCCTAAGTTAATTTGTAAATTTTTGTAGTAAACTGTAAATTGTAAATATTGTAAAACTTTTCTTCTGTCATTTAATGGTCGGGCATTGTACAGCTACAAGCATTTCACCCCCATGTCATACTGTGTATGGTTTGTGTGTGTGTGACAAATAAAATTTGAATTTGAATTTGAAATTTGAATTTAACTGTGCAGGGGTGGATCTAGCAAAGTTTTGCCAGGGGGCCAGGTAGGGCATTAACAGGGAGAGGGGGGCACAAAGAAATACTTTTCTTTCTTATTTTCATTTAAAATGTCTGGCTGTTATTAAATAATTGTCTGAATCTTACAACCAAAGTTTTTATCTGATGTAACATGTATAGAAATCCTGCATATATACCAACAAGACTGTACATCACTGTCACAACAGCGTTTGTTTTCATTCACAGGCTTTATTGCTTTTCCGATAATACCTGGTGGGCGGGTCTCTGGTCAAAATGCCCAGGCCGATCTTTTGTCCCAGTCCAGCCCTGACTGCATCCACTTTTTCAACATTGACATTCACAGGGATGGACTGCCACGTGGCACTGCTGCCATTCAGTGATGCTACATTTTGTGCAGTGATCTGAAGCTGGACATCGTTGGTCTTCTCATAATCCAATGGCTGGAAAAAAGAAAGACATTTTAAAGTTTATGAATATAAATAAGTTGTATATAGGCTGACTTTGCATTAGATGTGATCCATGCAAAATGCTTCCATCAACATAACTAAATGATAATAATGAATTGAATAATAATCCAGTCTCACCTTTGAGATGTACAAAAGCCCTTCGTTTGTTTGGGGGTCAGTAACAATCCTGAAATTTCCATTTTCATTTCCTTTGGTAATGACAAACTTTGACATCCAGTTCGATGTGTTTATCAAATCTTTATCTTGAACAGGAATTCGAAGTAGAAGTTTTTCACTTTCATCTTCTTGCACAGTGATATTATACTACAAGAAAAAAAAGCAGAGGGGGTTAATTGCTGTTTAATTATGTTGGTAAAAAGTATTTTGGTGAAATAAGTAGAAAAAAAACCCCAAAATCAATGAATATGACTTCAGTTATTCAGCCAAATTAGAAACTGACGGTTCTTTCAAACACTTACAGATGATTTCATGAAGGTTGGTGGATTGTCATTAATATCACTCAGAGCAATTGTTGCTGTCGATGTGGCAAACAGACCATTTGGTGCACCATTCATATCCTGGATTTTTACAGTCACCACATGGTTGTCTTTTAACTTTAAAAGAAATGTTAGAAAAGTATTATAATAAAAATATGTTGTAAAGCACTTGCATCATTGATTTCAATGCTATTTTCAATTAAAGTTCACAGGTATCACTGATGCAGAGGCAGTGCTCACCTCTCTGTCTAGGGTGTTGGTTGTTGTTGTGATGACACCTGTTTCTGGATGAATGGTAAACATGTCTGATCCAGATACGAGTGTATATTCAATCTTCACATGGTCGGTGCCAATTTGGTCTCTGTCAGTTGCACTCACTACTCCCACCACAGTCCCTGTATTGTAACCCATAATCATTTAGAGCAACTGCACTGAAAGTCAAATACCACAGAATCAACTATTACTGTATGTTGTCTTTCTCACCTGCACTACAGTGCTCAGGAACTGTAAAGTGTAAAGGACCTACGAACTCTGGAGCATTATCATTGACATCATCTACAATCACTCTCAGGGGTATTTTCTCATCTAGCTCCGCATTAGTATGCCTGTCAAAAACAATCATCAAAATCTATAAAAACAAACAAACGTTTGACTAGGTTAATGCACACAAATATAGAAAGGAGAGTCAGGAACATAACAAGACTCCATATGTGAACTGTGCCAGTTCCAGGTTTGAATGAAAAAATAAATAAACAAACATGCTCAGTAGAGGAACAAATACTCTGTAGCTATTTGAATGATTGATAAATCACTCCTTAAAGATGACTGTGGAACATTATTGGAACTCTTTACAAATCTTCTAAACCAGCGTCATCTTCACACTCACATCATATTCTGGGAACTCCTCACGATCCACTGCTTTGAGCAAGAACAGATCCCCCGTGTCTGTGTCCATACTGAACACTCCAGTTGGATACGTATCGACTCCTTCTCCTTCAATAAAGTACCAATAACGTCTGTCTGAGGGATATGACCCCAGCTACAGCAGAAACCAAATAAAATGATACATATTAAGTAAAAGAAAAAAAAAGGATTCTGTTATTCATAAAGTGTTTACAATCTTTACAATCTGATGTGTATTGACAATAAACATTTGTATACGACAGTGATCATAAATGATAAAAATTAAACATTAAATTCACCCTTTCAATTAGTTTTGGATAGCTCCCTTCATAATTCTCCACTATCGTTTGCCACGGGAGAACACGAAAACATCTTTTAGAGCGGTTCAGGGAACCTCGGCCTCGTCGCTATGACATTCCAACAAGTTTGGACATGTTAGAAAAAAGATGCACTGTTCCTGCTGAGCTGTATAAACGACTCACAATATGCAGTTGCCTTACATGTCTTTTCGGCATTGTACTGCGGACAAGGTGAACTTCCATCTTTCTTTCCCGTCCACTCTTGTCCTGAGCAGACACAGAAAATATCCGTCCTCCTTCTCCCACTGAGACAGACGTTAAAGCTACGACTGCTCCGTCACTTTTTATTGTGAAACTCGGGTCCTTCACAGTTAACTGCACTGATTTTGCATCACAGCCGACGGTTTCAACTGAAAAGCGAGAAAGTGAAAGATAAAAAGAGCCATAAAACACAAAACATTTGGCTTACAACACTTTTTCACACAGAAGGAATAACACAAATACACAGAGCGGCACCTTTTGCTACTTGGTATCCAGGTGGAATTATTTCAGGTACAATTACGTAGAGAGATCTCAGCAGAAAGCACGACTCCACACAGGACAGGATCTGGAGGTGAAAGTGAGTTTCAAACTGACTTGTCATGTTTAAATGTTTTAATACTTCTTGGCATGACAAAAGTGACAGAAAGTAAACATGTATCAATCATGTAGGAGTGCTCTAAAAACAAACTAGGAGCACTTACCAGCATTAGGTAGGTGGAGGAAATCAAAATGTTCCCCATCTTAGAAAAAAAAAAAAGAGACTGACTTTGTCCTGCGTCAAAGTGTTGGGAGTCTGGTTAGTGTAAGTGTGTTAACTCAAGAGCTTCTTCTCTTGTCTATTGCTTCACTTCTCTATCAATGTAAAAAGGCAGGCGTTTCTCAGACGGCACACCCCACTATCGCATGAGTGCTGCTGTTTGACTGAGGATAAATAAAGTAGTCGTGGTAAACCAATCACATGACTACTTCAAGATGACAAGCAAGAAGATGATATATAACAGTTTTTCAGTTGTGTTGATAGGCCACGTAAAACCAGAGTCATGATAAACAATATATACGTGGCATCTTTTCCTCACCTTTAATGTCTAAGGACAGCTCTAGCAAGCACTCTCAGCTTATGAGCATAAAAAAAGAAACAAAACAAAGAACTGGTGGAAATATGTAAAATGTTGACCAATCAAAAAATGTTATGGCAACATGACATTTGGATGTTTAGAAAGAGGGGGGAATTTAAGGAGTGATGGTGTGAGAGAGAGAGAGTTTGTGAGAGATTTAGCGTGTTTGGAGTGTGTATATGGGGTTGTTACAGTAAAAAATGTACCTTTTTCTAATCAGAGTTTCTTTTTTGTCTGACTTTAGATCAGTTGTGCTAATACAGTATGTCAAAATGAAAACATAACTGTAAATTCACACATGTGAGGTTATGCTGAAAAGAATGACATAAGTGAAACCTAAAATGGGACTGAACTAAACAAACTATGACGACAATGACAGGCCACTGAGTGTTTGCTTTCAGCAGTTCAGGTTCATGCTCATGTCATGTTTGAAGTACTTCACGTTCAAGGTTTTTCATTCACCTGTTCAGGTTTCATCTTATGTCTCGTGTCATTGTCTCCATAGTTTGTTTAGTTCAGTCCCAGATTAGGTTTCACTTTTGTTTGGTCTCGCCTTGTTTTTCTGTTTTGTTTTTTCTTTTTTTTATCAGCCGTAATAAAGGCTCACTTTTTGTTTGATCATCAGTTTATTTCTCCTATGCTTGCTTTTGGGTCTGCTCCACAAACACACCGGCCATGACGGCCGTGACAATTTTGTTTTTTCTGGGACTTTTTGTTATACCACTGTGGTTGTGAATCTTACTTCACAGCACAGGTAGTCTAAATCTCAAATAGCAACAAGCAAGGTTAGAGAGTGCATTAAAGGTGAAAGTGAGTTTCAAACTGACTTGTCACCTTTAAATATTTTAATACTTCCTGGCAGACAAAAGTGACAGAAAGTAAACATGTATCAATCATGTAGGAGTGCTATAAAACCAAACTAGGAGCACTTACCAGCATTAGGTAGGTGGAGGAAATCAAAAGTTTCCCCATCTTTGGAAAAAAAAAGACTGACTTTGTCCTGCGTTAAAGTGTTGGGAGTCTGGTTAGTGTAAGTGTGTTAACTCAAGAGCTTTGTCTCTTGTCTATTGCTTCACTTCTCTATCAATGTAAAAACACAGGTGTTTCTCAGACGGCACACCCAAGTGGAATTTTAAACAAGCGAAATAGCTTCGGGCTGTGTTCGCTGGTGTCTGCTGAGAAAGCTCCCTGAAAGTTGCAGATATTCACGTTTTTTTCCCCACCAGCAGGGGCAACATGTCTATTTTACTGCAAGACATTAAACCACGACTAAATGCTTTACTATTTCCCCATGTAGCATTATTTATATAAATCTGTGCATATAGAATATAAACAATATTCTTATAACACTACAGCTGCAGGTACACGTATTTGAAGAAATACTGGTCTGTCTGCTTTTTTTGTCAAGACTTGTCTGCAGTAATGAATTAGTCATTGCTCATCAGGACTAATACAGTTTCCTAATAATAATGTGTGGGCGACCGTGGCTCAGGGGGTTGGGAATTGCATCTGTAACCGGAAGGTCACCGGTTCGATCCCTGGGCTCTCTGTCCTGGTCGTTGTGTCCTTGGGCAAGACACTTTACCCTACTTGCCTACTGGTGTTGGCCAGAGGGGCCGATGGCGCGATATGGCACCCTCGCTTCTGTCAGTCTGCCCCAGGGCAGCTGTGGCTACAACTGTAGCTTGCCTCCACCAGTGTATGAATGTGAGAGTGAATGAATAGTGGTATTGTAAAGCGCTTTGGGTGCCTAGAAAAGCGCTATATAAATCCAATCCATTATCATTATACAACAGATCTACCAGGATTCACAGTTGTGGCCAACCAGCAAACCAGCACTAGTATCACCACCACGATTTTGCTTAAACCCCACCAAGAATTAACCTTAGACCGAACCAGTTGTCACAAACAATTTTTCTTGTTGCCACCTGGAAAAAGTAAAAGAAAGTCAATAATGATAACACTATCTATGCACTTCCTAGGAAAATGTTTTAAATAAGTCAGTGTTTCATAGCTCTTCTCATTGCCAATAAAGCCAGCATTTACAAAAAACAAACAAACAAACTAATCTGTATGTTGTTAGGTGGGACATAAGCTGTGCTTGTTACTTGTGATACCACATATAACAACCCATTGTATAGTTTGCTGTGAAAAATATGCCTATAGGGCACACAACATCAGGCCTGACATTAGAAAGTGATCATGGCTGTCATGACTGGATATAAATGTTGATAATATAATATACTCAGGTGGCTCAAGCCATATACATTTATTATTTTTTGGAATTTTTGTCTGTGGCCGGGACTGTGACCAGGCGTTTTGAGTTATTTTTTTTATTTTTGATTTCCTGATGTTAGATTGAGATTATATTAAGTTCTTGTGTTATAATTCAGTTAGGGAGTAATTGAGTTTCATTCTAGATTTTGTTTCATCTATGTCTCCTGATATGAGTCTTTTCCTCTCCTCTATGTAGTCTGTCTTGTCCTCAGTGTTTTTACTTTCAGTTATCTCAGGGCGTTATTCTCTCCCTGTGTTACATTTTCTAAGCTTGTGTTGTCAAGTCTCCATTATGTTTCCTGTTGTATTTTGCAAGTGTTTTTCTCTTTTAATTATTTTCAATGGGTTTAGTTTTGCTTCCCTGTGGCGTCATGTTCATTTGTGTCAGCTGTGTTTCCTCAGGTGTTTCCACTTCCCTCATTACCCTCCTGTATATTTAAGTCCTCTGTCTTCCTCTCCTCCTTGTCATGTCACCATGTCAAGTCAGGTCACTGAGTGTTTCCTTTCAACAGTTCAGGTTCATGCTCATGTCATGTTTGAAGTACTTCACGGTTTTACATACACCTGTTGAGTTTTCATCTTATGTCTTGTGCCATTGTCTTCATAGTTTGTTTAGTTCAGTGCCAGAATAGGTTTCACTTTAGTTTCACTTGTTTTACTGGTTTTTTTTCTTAATATCAGCTGTAATAATGGTTTGATCATCAGTTCATTTCTCCTGTGTTTGCTTTTGGGTCTGCTACACAAACATGCAGGGCATGACAATTCTTTTTATATATATATACCACTGTGTTTTTGAATCTTACTTCATGGGGTAGGTAGTCTAAATCTCAAAAAGCAACAAGCAAGGTTAGAGAGTGCATTAAAGGAATGCCACAGTTATTACTCATGTTTCCTGAGTAGAATATTTCTCATTTCTAACTTTTTTTTTTTAAATATTCAAGTTTATTCAACAAAACATTATAATGTATTTCAACTGAGAGAATCTCCACCTCCCTTTTCAACTTTACTTCCACATACGTTGACCTACAGACACCATTCAAACTTTAAAACAAAGCCAAGTCATTGAGCCATTCAGCTTGCATGTCTCTTTTCAATATCTTTTATAGCTTTTCCTTCAGTTCCTGTTCAAGTTCCATGTTTTATTCCCACATTTCAGAATTTATAGTAGGTGCCTATATGACGGTATGTTGGCAGTTAATTCCCTGTTCCATTAGTACCTACTTGGATCAACTCTGCGTGGTTTGCAATCAGGTTATAGTACATGCTCAGCCAGATTTCCAAGTGATCCAAATAAGTACTAAAGTGTGACACCGTCAGACTGCATGCCACTGATTGGCTGGTCAGTAGCATCATTCGATGAGTCACTAGAGCATCTTGTTCACGGAAATAGCATTTTTGAAAGTAAGCAATAAAGGAAATGGTTACAAAAAACAAATTTAAGTTCAGATAGTGGCACATTACACACATTGTAATGCTCAATTTGTGTTTTCACTGTGCAGCCAGTTGTATTTAGTTTCAGGCAGTAACACTTTACCTCTCCAGTTCTGCCCTTGTGCAGATTGTAACAGGAGACTGTTGGAAATGTTTCAATAACCTGCACCCATGTGACAGTCAGGGAGTTGAAATAAAACACAGTAACACAATATTTCTGTGCCATTAGGAAATTCAGCAGGAGTAAATCAACACTGAGCAAAATAGATCATTATGAAGGTCTAATTTTACATTACATATTGTGAAATATTAGGCAGTTATTTTCTTTCGTTATGTTTTTGTTTTACTTCAAATATATCTGCAAAGATGAAAATTAATAACAATAAAAACCAGCAACAAGGCGAAAAAAGAAATGCACTTTCTTACTGCAGACAATGATTTAAATAAAAAAAGAGTAAAACATACCATAGTTGCTACTAACTAATATACAGACAAACACGAGTAGCTGAATTTCAACCCAAATTAACCACAACTTCTAGTCCATGAACTAAGAGCTAAAAGGTTCCCTTAAGGTGGTTTTGTATGTTCTCTTACCAATAGCTTGAGTGCAAGAAAAACCAGTTTTGTTTTTGTTTTGTTTTTCCATTTCCCTTCACAGCTTTCTGAATTAATTTAAGTTGGTGATAATCAACAATTTATGTGGTATAGCCCAAAAACAGCTGGATTTTTATGAGAAATTGCTTTCCAACAAGAAACGTCCATGCACCAAAGACTCCTGAAGTGTAAGAAGGTGCTGTCCTCCAAAAATAAAGATATGATTTTTTTTTAGATCTTGAGGTACAAAGCTCCAAAATATTGCTTGGTAAGGAGCTCCTGTGGTGGAAATGTTGCTAAAGCCATACAGCACACAGTATGCACAACTAACAGCATCTGCTTACTTTTTAGCCCAAACCACTTTAACATTAAAAAATATAAACAAAGGAACAACAAAAAACTCACAACAACAATAACAGCAAAGAAATAAAGCAAAAAACAACAATAGCAGATACACACCTGCATCACCTGCTTGTTCTTTTTTATATATATTCTTACCCCAGAAACAAGCTAAGCATTCAGACCCAATCTGCATCTTTTACAGCTTAAAGTAAACAACATTAATCTGGAGTGACTGTTTTCATTTCTTTCTGCAGACCTTTGCAAGAGTTTTTAACTTTCATCCGAATGTATTCAGAAAGTCACGGTTATCGTTTTCATTATTATCACTGCAGCATCTGATAGAGCCAGTTACACAGCCACATCCTTTGAACCTTAGAAGTGAATGATATCGTCTGCGTATTGCCCTTTTGTTCCCATTTGGATCCGTTTCTAGAAGACAAAGGCAGTTTGTTAATATTCCTTGTTATTACTGACGGTCAGATATTGCACATTGGGCTAACATATCACCAACAAGTTAAAGACAAAATATATTTTACCAAAAGCTAAGAAATGCTGAGGTTTGCACAGGATACTATCCAGACCTAGAGAAAAAGACGATATTACAAATGGGATTTAACTCATGTTTGTAATCATAAAAAAATAAAATAAAAATTACCTGATGTATATAGTGACCATTTGTTATACAGAAAACCTCTTAAGTCAACACCAACAGGCTGACCAATGGTGCTTGAGGTTTTTCTTTCAAGCCAAGATTAATCATTACACCCTTAACATAAACCATTTAGTGTTTGGTCAGTCTCGAAACGGAGACGACTGATGAGACTTGCATCAATCAAAGCAAAAGCAGCAATATAACAAATAAAGCCAAAGGAGGGGGGGGAAGAAGCAAATATGGTTTCTTTGTGAATAACTGTAAGCCGAGACGGTGCTTCCACATTACTAACCTTACCGCGCTGTCCCCTGGGACCTCTATGTTGGATATGAGTGGGATTCTTCCTGTGTTTCCTGGTTCATTAAGCTGAAATTTCTCTCTCTTTGTTAGACAGAAAAATGCAAGAAGCAGGACTGCAACAAAAAGCAGGCGTGTTCAAAATCAGAGGTCACAGAGTTCTTTTATGTGTGGTAGGCATCACAAGAATGAGCATAGCAGCATTATACACTACACTATTGTATGCAATAGTGTTCACTTCGTAATATGCAATGAGCAAACTACAAGAGAACCCCTATCTAACCCTTACAACTTAATCACAATGGGAGACTCACAGAGCATCAGGAGCAGGACCACAGGGCACAGCATAGTCATAATTCCCAGTAGTCCGAAGGACACAGAGCTGCAGGAAAAGGTGTATCAGTCATTTTACAAGAGTCCAGACAAAGGAAACAACCATACCCATCTTACCCTGCATCCACTTTTTCAACATTGACATTCACAGGGATGGACCGCCACGTGGCACTGCTGCCATTCAGTGATGCTACATTTTGTGCAGTGATAAGGAGCTGGACATCGTTGGTCTTCTCATAATCTAATGGCTGGAAAAAAAAAAGACATTCGTAAGTTTATGAATATAAATCAGTTTTATATAGGCTGACTTTGCATTAGATGTGATCCATGCAAAATGCTTCCACCAACATCACTAAATGATAATAATGAATTGAATAAGAAGCCAGTCTCACCTTTGAGATGTACAAAAGCCCTTCGTTTGTTTGGGGGTCAGTAACTATCCTGAAATTTCCATTTTCATTTCCTTTGGTAATGACAAACTTTGACATCCAGTTTGATGTTTTTATCGAATCTTTATCTTGAACAGGAATTCGAAGTAAAAGTTTTTCACTTTCATTTTCTTGCACAGTGACATTATACTACAAGAAAGAGCAAGAAGATGGGGAAGAGAGGGGGTGTCTTTAGTATTTCTTTAATTATGTCAGTAAAAAGTATTTTGGTGAAATAAGTAGAAAAAAAACCCCAAAATCAATGAATATGACTTCAGTTATTCAGCCAAATTATAAACTGACGGTTCTTTCAAACACTTACAGATGATTTCATGAAGGTTGGTGGATTGTCATTAATATCACTCAGAGCAATTGTTGCTGTCGATGTGGCAAACAGACCATTTGGTGCACCATTCATATCCTGGATTTTTACAGTCACCACATGGTTGTCTTTTAACTTGAAAAGAAATGTTACAAAGTAGTATAATAAAAATATGTTGTAAAGCACTTGCATCATCGATTTCAATGCTATTTTCAATTAAAGTTCGCAGATATCACTGATGCAGAGGCAGTGCTCACCTCTCTGTCTAGGGTGTTGGTTGTTGTTGTGATGACACCTGTTTCTGGATGAATGGTAAACATGTCTGATCCAGATACGAGTGTATATTTAATCTTCACATGGTTGGTGCCAATTTGGTCTCTGTCAGTTGCACTCACCACTCCCACCACAGTCCCTGTATTGTAACCCATAATCATTTAGAGCAACTGCACTGAAAGTCAAATACCACAGAATCAACTATTACTGTAAGTTGTCTTTCTCACCTGCACTACAGTGCTCAGGAACTGTAAGCTGTAAAGGACCTACGAACTCTGGAGCATTATCATTGACATCATCTACAATCACTGTCAGGGGAAAATACCTGAGCTCCGCATTAGTATGCTTGTCAAAAGCACGCACTACAAACTATATAGAGGGAAAAAAAACACACACATTTGACTAGGTTAATGCACACAAATATAGAAAGGAGAGGCAGGGACATAACAAAACTCCATATGTGAACTGTGCCAGTTCCAGGTTTGAATGAAAAAATAAATAAATAAATAAAAAGAAATAAACAAACATGCTCAGTAGAGGAACAAATACTCTGTAGCTATTTGAATGATTGATAAATCACTCCTTAAAGATGACTGTGGAACATTATTGGAACTCTTTACAAATCTTCTAAACCAGCATCATCTTCACACTCACATTATATTCCTGGAACTCCTCACGATCCACCGCTTTGAGCAAGAGCAGATCCCCCGTGTCTCTGTCCATACTGAACACTCCAGTGGGATACGTATCGACTCCTTCTCCTTCAATAGTAAAGTACATATCATGGCTTGCTGAGGGATCTGACACCATCTACAGGAGAATCCAAATAAAATCATAAACAAAAACAAGGATTCTGTTATTCATAATGTGTTTATCATGAAGCAGTCTGCTGTGGGCTCGTTCAGCTCACAGTGTCATGAAATAGATCAAAAGTGTACGCAGTTTACAATATGGTACTGTAGCTCAAACACATAACATCAAAGAAAATAATAACTTTGTGTCAGCTGAATGTAACCTGAATCAGATCAAATGAAGGGGGTATATAAATTTAGCATTCAATTCACCTTCTCAAGGAGTATTGGATAGTTCCCTTCATAATTCTCGACTACAGACGTCGGAAAACGACAGGCCCGTCTTTTAGAGCGGTTCAGGGAGCCTTGGCCTCGTCGCTGTGACATTCCAACAAGTTCAGACATGTTAGACAAAAAAAAAAAGGACTGTGCCTGCTGACCTGTATAAACGACTCACAATATGCAGTTGCCTTACGTGTCTTTTCGGCATTGTACTGCGGACAAGGTGAACTTCCATCTTTCTTTCGAGTCCACTATTGTCCCGAGCAGACACAGAAAATGTCTGTCCTCCTTCTCCCACTGAGACAGACGTTAAAGCTACGACTGCTCCGTCACTTTTTATTGTGAAACTCGGGTCCTTCACAGTTAACTGCACTGATTTTGCATCACAGCTGATGGTTTCAACTGAAAAGCGAGAAAGTAAAAGATAAAAAGAGCCATAAAACACAAAACATTTGGCTTACAACACTTTTTCACACAGAAGGAATAACACAAATACACAGAGCGGCACCTTTTGCTACTTGGTATCCAGGTGGAATTATTTCAGGTACAATTACGTAGAGAGATCTCAGCAGAAAGCACGACTCCACACAGGACAGGATCTGGAGGTGAAAGTGAGTTTCAAACTGACTTGTCACATTTAAATATTTTAATACTTCTGGGCATGACAAAAGTGACAGAAAGTAAACATGTATCAGTCATGTAGGAGTGCTCTAAAACCAAACTAGGAGCACTTACCAGCATTAGGTAGGTGGAGGAAATCAAAATTGTCCCCATTATTGGAAAAAAAAAAGACTGACTTTGTCCTGCGTCAAAGTGTTGGGAGTCTGGTTAGTGTAAGTGTGTTAACTCAAGAGCTTCTTCTGTGGTCTATTGCTTCACTTCTCTATAAATGTAAAAACACAGGCGTTTCTCAGACAGCACACCCAAGTGGAATTTTAAACAAGCAAAGTAGCTTCGGGCTGTGCTCGCTGATGTCTGCTGAGAAACCTCCCTGAAAGTTGCAGATATTCAAGTGTTTTCCCCACCAGCAGGGGCAACATGTCTATTTTACTGCAAGACATTAAAAGACATTAAACCGCTAAAACTCTTTAGCGGGATTTTAAGAGCTACAAATACACACAATGAAAGCATGTAGCATTATTTATATAAATCTGTGCATAAAGAGTGTAAACAATATTCTTATAACACTACAGCTGCAGGTACACGTATTTGAAGAAATACTGGTCTGTCTGCTTTTTTTGTCAAGACTTGTGTGCAGTAATGACTTGGTCTTTGCTCATCAGGACTAATAAATATTTATTTTTGTCAATCTGTTGCAACACATCTACCAGGATTCACAGTTGTGGCCAACCAGCAAACCAGCACTAGTATCACCACCACGATTTTGCTTAAACCCCACCAAGAATTAACCTTAGACCGAACCAGTTGTCACAAACAATTTTTCTTATTGCGACCTGGAAAACGTAAAAGAAAGTCAATAATGATAACACTATGCACTTCCTAGGAAAATGTTTTAAATAAGTCAGTGTTGTATAGCTTTTCTCATTGCCAGTAAAGCCATTTGAAGCTTACACAGCTACATTCTCACTTGAAAATAACTTAAAAGTTTATTTTGTGACCCAGACAGAGTAATAATTCAAACTCCGCCACTCTGTGTTTCTCCGCTGCTGCCTCGTTTGCGTTTTGGACGAAATGGATTCTGGGATATTGCATTTTGTCATTTCGAGCTGATTGGAGACCAAAACAGCCAATCAGATTTTTTTTCCATCCAAGTCTGTAATTGGCTGTTTTTTTGGCACAAATATAACGGTGTACAGAAAGAGTTGAGCGCGCACAGGCAGAAATGTTGAGAGCGGGAGCAACACATCGCGAGCGAGCGCAAATGCAAAAATCGAGCGAGAAGGGCTGCTATTGTGTGTATGTGGATAATAGCAAACACTGAAATACATTTTTTGCACACAGCAATGAATTTTGTTCACTCAAATTCAGCTTTTCTTTGCTCAAAATAAATTTCTCCTCAAAATGCAACACTTGCACCTGCAATTTATTTTACGTGCGCTCAGAATAGTGGCACAAAACTAACGCCATACGTAAAAAGTCCAAAACACGTAAAAACTCCAAAACACTTAAAAACTCCATAGCACGTACAAACTTCGAAGCACGTAAAAACTCCAAAACACGTACAAAACACAACAGAAGTGCTCCAGGATGCTAGGCGCAGTGTTGAGCTTTTGTTACTGAAGGATTAAAAAAAAAACAACAACATGCAATAGAATAATATTAAACACAAAGTGAACCCGTCTTCCTTCATTAAATAGGTTCTTTTAGATGTTAAGGAGGAATTGACTTAACCAGGCTGGCGGAGAATGAAGACAACCGGACACCTGCGGCAGATGGGGAATCAGTGAACTTTTATTGAGACAGAGACAACCTCTCAACACAGCTCACATCAGGAGATTCCGAAGATTTGCTGTGAGGATGGGTATATATTCTCTAAAACTTACAGGAGGGGGGAAAGTGCTGCACTAGCAGAAAAACAACTCCATAAAAGGAAATCGGCCTTGGGTGTTCTAGCCTCTTCGCTTGCAGATATCTTGCACCTGCAGGATGAGGCGATCGCTTCTTATCGCTCTCAAGGCCAAAGTCGTGAGCACATTTTTATTACACAGTTGCACAGTAACTTTAAAGCTGAACAATGTTTAAAGCTGAATAATGTTTAATCAGATTATATTTTCTTCATTACCTAGTGGCTACACAAGCCAGGAAGTACCAACGACCGGATTTTGTGTTTGGTAGTAACAGGTAAACAGAGATTTTTTTTTAAATTATTTGAATATATATGAGTGCTTGTGTATAAATACACAAACAATACACATATGCTTTCAATTGTGTAATTTAAGTGATCTAGGTAGTTCTGTTTTGGAAGTTCATTAGATCTGACATTAAGACAATCAGGTTGAAATCAAGGAATGTAAGAAGTCACTTACATCCAAGCTGTCTACTCTGAATATCAAGATAACAAGTATGGAGGGAGGCACACAATATTTTGCATCTACAGAAAGTACACAGCCCATCTGCAGGGACTCGTGTGCTACAAAATAGGTTTGATGATTTACAAGTCTGATTGCAGAGGAAAAATGTCAGTTGTCAAAAATGTGTTTATTCTTCTAAAGTGTATGTAGCTTCATATCTCCCATACTAGTGTTGAGTTGTTACTGTGGTTTAACTGTTGTAAATCATAAGATGGTAAACAATACAGAGCTGTGTAATCACAGTCCTACACTCCATTTACTTTAGATACAAACTAGTGTGGCTTCAGGGCAGTAACCAGCTAAAATAAACAAAACATCACTGAGCCAGTTAAACCTACTATGCAATCCTACAGCTGAGTTCATTGTGAAACCTGGCCCCACCTTATCATGCGAATTCCTGACATCAGATGGCCCAGGATGTGAGTGGCCGTTAAGGCGTCTGGGAAGGGATCTCAAAACTGGATTATAGGAATTCGCATGATAAGGTGGGGCCAGGTTTCACAATGAACTCACCCGAAACTCTGGCTGATTGGGACCCACACCCAGTTTCACACCTTGGCTCAGGCGATTAGAGGATCATCAGGGGGTCCTTTTTTCCCTCTGTGGGGGGTCACTCCCACTAGGTTTATATCTGGGACTCTCCACCATTTGACCTTAGAACTGAAGAAGCTTCTCGGATGAGAGGTGAAACGTCTTCAAGCAACTTAAAGAAGTCCAGACGCTTTTCTTTGCAAGCACCTTTGACTACGATGACCTGGATGACTGAGAACCTTTACAGACATGTGTTTTTCTTCATTTTCCTTGGTTTACGTTAAAGGATATCCCAAGTTTTAAAACACACAGGACACTAAGAATGGTCAAGTCAAACATGTTAATTTTATATAAGCCAAGGAAATAAAACATGCACCTTTTTCAAAGCAGTACTTTCACATTACTGTCAGTCGGGGGTAAAATGTTCTGAAATTTTTGCCATGGGTGTGGTCTCTGGTCTTCTGCAGTGGAGAGATGAAGCAGGGCGCTCGTAGGGCAGTGTCAGGATGGCGGAGGGGACATGTGTTTAAATTCAAATAAAAATTTTTTATATAGCATCAAATCACAACAACAATGAAGGCACTTTATATTGTAACGTATACCCTACATTAAAATATACAGAGAAAAACCCAACAATCATATGACCGCCTATGAGCAAACACTTTCGTGAGAGTGGGAATGAAAAACTCTCTTTTAACAGGAAGAAACCTCCAGCAGAACCAGGCTCAGGGAGGGGAGGGGCCATCTGCTGCGACTGGTTGGGGAAAGAGAAGAAAAACAGGATAAAAGACATGCTGTGGAAGAGAGACAGAGATTAATAACAAGTATGATTCAATGCAGAGAGGTCTATTAACACATAGTGAGTGAGAAAGGTGACTGAAGAAACAATACTTAATGCTTCATGGGAATCCCCCAGCAGCCTACAACTATTCCAGCATAACTAACTAACTAAGAGTCACTCTGAGACAGGACATTTCTCATTTTAGAGATATTGTGCAAATGGAAGAAAGCAGATCTACATATTTATTTCAAATTGTGCTTTGAAGAACATATTCTGGTCAAAAATGACTCCAAGGTTCCTCAAAGTGTTACTGAAGACATAAAAATAAAAGTAAAAGTACTTCATACTGTAACATAAAAATGCTACAGCATCAAGAGAAAATGGATGCTGCAGAATGTAATATGCCAAACTGATTTTAAAGTGTAAAGTAACCCGATTCTGTAGACCTTTACTTTGTTCAGGGATGAACGCAGGTGATGACTTATAACACCACCTATCATTCACCGACAGTGCAGTCTTGAGATCCCTACCCGGGTGTTTCAACCTCCACTCACCCCTTGCCTCATGTCACTTCAACAACTCATGTAGGGTGGGGCAATGTCTTACTAACATTTTACATCTTGGTCCCAGTGACTTTTTGCACTCCTTGGTTCATGTGATGACTCTCATTATCAAAAGTGGGCCAGCGACCCTCAGGACCACCTCCAAGAGAAAAGTCTCCAATATGTTTTTTTCTTTTTTTTTGTAAATCATCTGTATTTTTCTACCAGTTACTCTAAAACTGAAGAAGCCTCTAGGGTCTATGTTGTCAATAAAAACCCAAAACTAGTGCAGTTTTCTTCTTTTCGATCTCTCATGGATATATTAAAAAGAAATAACTCATTTTATTTCACAAGCTGTGTTGGAGTTCTCTTACTCCTACATGGTTCTGCTGCATTGTTCCAGAGGTCTCCACTCTCGTTCATGCGCTGTAATGGGCTAAGACATTTAAGGACCTTTGCAGAGTGGCCCTGGAAGGGTGACATGGCAGAATCAGTTGTGATCTCTTGTGGGAAAATGTTCCAAGCATCTTGCCCGGGATGATGATTTATCCAGTCAGGCTGAAGAGGAGGGTTGTTCAAAGCAAATAAACCGCTCAGCCAGCGGCACTTCGAGAGGAGGTTATTCATGAATTCACCTTCCTGTCCATGGAACCCCTGCCATTGAGAAATTATTCAAGTTTAAATGACAAACATTTAATTCAAACAAGAGCTGTTGTGTTTAAGTTACAGTTTCTTATTGAACAAACAATTTAATAACCTGGGTTTGGTTTCATGTCCCACAAATGCACAGTGTAGTGTATTTACAATGTGTGCAATGTCCAACAAACCTGAGCAGCAGTGTCTATGAAACTGTGGTAAAAAGCAAGCTGAAGGTTGTGAAGGGTTAGGTTCGTGTATTCATGAACCTGAAACAAATAATGAAACCTGTCATTGATCTTTATCACAAAAGCTTCAGTGATCATGTTTAACACATCCCAAACACATCAGTACCTTCTGAGATGCTTGAGCGTGGTCTGCATTTAGGTTAAATGCTAACTCTATCAGTTTCTTCTTCTGTTCCATATCCCCTGTCCCACACAGAAAGCTGCGCTATAATTCGCAGAGGGAATAGAAACATTTTTTATAAGAATAAAGTTCATACTACACTATAATCTCACTCTAATGCCCCACCTGAATCCAGGCTTTGATTCTCTCTGGGGTGCTGTGAACTTTCTGCAGATAAGGCTTGATTCTAGCCCAGTCCTTCCTCAGCTCTTTATACATCTCTTTGAGTCTGGTTTCATTCACTGGGTTGTTCATGTTTTCAGAGTTCCCGGCCTGTAGTGCAATGTCAACCTCTCCTGCCACTCTGGTAATAGTAATAGATAATGTTGAAATTGTAAAAAAACCAGATGGTGTTAAATCCACGTTTCAGTACAGTACCTGTCTTTGAATGATTTCAATTCTTCTTCAGTTTCTTTATGTGCAGATCTGTGGAATAGTGTTTGGTACAAATAAGTGATTTGTTTCTGTTTACATTAGGATTAGGATTGGATATATATAAATAATAATGGATTGCATTTATATAGCGCTTTTCGGGACCCCTCAAAGCACTTTACAATTCCACCATTCATTCGCTCTCACATTCACACACTGGTGAAGGCAAGCTACGATTGTAGCCACAGCTGCCCTGGGGCAGATTGACAGAAGCGAGACTGCCATATCGCGCCATCGGCCCCTTTGGCCATCACCAGTAGGCAGTAGGTGAAGTGTCTTGCCCAAGGACACAACGACCGAGACTGTCTGAGCCGGGACTCGAACCGGCAATCTTCCGATTACAAGACAAACACCCAACTCTTGAGCCACGATTGCCGTATTGGGTATTTTTGGTTCCCCAGGTGGTTCAAATTTCCTGTATCATCTGAAAATGATGAATTAATAATTTGTCATGACTTTTGAATTCCTTAGTTGCCAAAGAAGCTATTTTGAATTTAAAAATAAGAATACATCCACCAAACTAATTCTTTGTTCACAAGCATACAGCCACACCAACAGAGGAGTTCCTTAAAGATGAAAACTGGGGAAAATCAAATTTAAAGGCAGCAAGTAGTCATACAGGTAACACATTTAATAATACGTTATGAACATGAATACCTAGATACGACACATTGTCGTGCTCTAACATTAAGTTATTACGTTAATGTATCTCTGTGCCAAGATTGTTGTCTGTTAATAAAATCATAAATAAAATAATAAAAGTTGACTGTCACCACAGCCTGGATGTGGATTTGAAACACTTTTAAGTCTTTTATGCATTGAAATGCGTTTACCTTTCTTCTTGGAGTTTCTCTTTATAAAACTGTTCCATTGCAGCCAAACTGTTAAAACAAATCAAATATATATATATATATATATATGTGTGTGTGTGTGTGTGTGTGTGTGTGTGTGTGTGTGTGTGTGTGTGTGTGTGTGTTGATTGACAGTGGATACAAATACTGTTTCATGGGTGTCTATAAATATTGCAGAAATATAATTACCCTGCTTTTCTGAGGCTCAATTGGTAAAATGTGTTCACCTCCGTCAAACTATTTAAAAAAAGTAAACAGATTAATCTGTTAAAACACATCAGATCACAAATTCATCATTAAACAATAACAGATCAACAATTTTAAACATAATGCCAAACATATAGAAACCAACACTAACTGTTTAAATTCTACATTTGTCTTTCAAATCAATTTTGTTGTTTTTGTAGGCCACTGTTAATAAGCAATATTGCAAAGTTATTGATCAGTCACACCACTCTGCAAAAGACTGCAAAATTTCACAGTTTAATACTTTAACAATGTAAGTGCAAATATGTTATGTGATATTTCACCAGATTATACCAACAGTACCTCTCTTTGACTGAATTCAGTTCCTCCTCATGACGTTTCACCACCGTACTGTGAGACAAATATAAAGCATGAACAGATAAAACAGGATGAAATAAAAAGAGGAAATGAGAAACTTCAGGCACTTGTGAAATATGAGGAAAAAAAGAATGTTTACTTTGCCTCACAAAGTTTTTCTCCCATCTCAGCCAAACTGTTTGAAAACATCATAGAGAGGTTATTCACAATATACAATATATTCACTCAGCCCCTTGGTTAGAAATACATCTGTATCTACAGTTTTGTGTACAAGTCCACCACCGGATTCAGCAGCTTGTAGAACAAACTTTAGCAGCAGTAACCTGCAGTGATGTGATTTATCAAGTCTTGTACTTTGTTCACCCCTAGATTTGCAAACCTAAGCCATTTAGTTATGTTATTTTATATAGAAGAGGATTTCTCTTGCAATCCTTACAAGCAGCCGTGCTTGTTCAGTCTTTTTCTAATTGTGATGTCATTAATGTTAACCTTTAACCTGCTCACTGTGGCCTGTAGAGTTCCTGGGTTTGTTGCACAACCTTGTGATGAATTTGCTGCAATACACACTCCTAGGAAGAATGTGTTGTTCTCTAGCATATTGACATGAACTCTCCATATGTAATGATCCCCCACCCTTTGGTTTTGTTACCTGGATATTTCTTTAACCTCCTAAGACCCAGACTCCTCCACGGCATGCATTTTTAATTTCTCTTTGATATTTGGGCATATTGGGACCCGATGAATGTAAAAACCAAGAATTTCCAGATTTTTTTTTTACCTATTTTATGTTTCTAAGAAAAATGAGATCCACATATGAGGATATTCGTTTAAAATTTCAATAGAACAGTAGCAGTATAATGTATGTATAACCTGTATGTATCATCAAACCATCTTTGAACAGAGGCGGTGGTTTACAACACCAACTGTCTGCCATCTATAATCCTTTTTTGAGATCCCTTCCCAGACGCCTTAACGCCCATTTACATCCTGGGCCATCTGACCTCAGGAAATCACATGATAGGGTTTCACAATGAGCTCACCCGAAACCCTGGCTGATTAGGACCCACACCCGCATTCACACCTTGGCTCATGTGATTAGGTAGAGGATCATCAGGGGGTCCTTTGTCCCTCTTTGGGGGGAAACTCCCACTGGGTTTAAATCTGGGACTCTCCACCATTTGGACCCCTAGAACTGAAGAAGCTTCTCGGATGAGAGGTGAAACGTCTTCAAACAACTCAAGAAGTCCAGACGCTTTTCTTTCCAAGCTCCTTAGACCACACTTCCTGATGCTCAATAACACAGGTCTGGATTTTTGGAATGTTTCTTTTCTTTTACTTACTGAAACCAGTAAAACTAAGTTTAAAAATCAATATTGTCAGGTTTCAGGGGTGGATCTCATCCATCTCTCCACCCTCATGGGAAGGGCTGAGGATCCCCAGACGAGGGGTCACCCAGTAGCCACCGAGCAGAAGCTAGAGTGGGCTGTACCGGCGTTCCTGCCGGCTCAGCCGGCAGCCAGCTGTGCCAGAGTGAACCGAGCCGCAGGCCCAGAGGCCCGAGGGCCCCCCGCACCCCGGAAGACTCGAGAGAGGAAAAGGCTTAAAAAGATCTTCATTAAAATCACGAAAAGCAAGCCTTGTGTAGAGATCTCATCTATTTTGTTCACTGGCTGTCTAGCTTCACATGGTCACGTGTCGTGAAGGCAGTGTACAGTGTTGTTTATTAAAATAAGATAGCATTAACACTTTGAGAGGATTCACAGTTAACAGTGAATATAAATGTTAAAACTAAATATATATTGCACAGTGTTCCCCCCCTCCCACACACACACACACACACACACACACACACACACACACACACACACACACACACACAACTAATGGTTCAGCCTTGTTTTCAGTAGCAAGCGATGCTTATGATTGTGCCAGAGCACATTTTGAACAACATCGTGGGAATTTCAGATTTCACATGTGGTTGGTTGTTACACTCTGGAAATGGAATGAATGTGAGTGTTATTAACCCTCTGGGGTCCACAGAAACGCTGCACCTCCAAATCACACGACTGATTTAACCTGACACGTGAGTTTAAAAAAAAAAGGTTTTGATTTTGCCACCCCATTTGAAATCTGCAGCATAGAAAATATGTACAAAAAAACATGTACAAAATTCAGTAAACATAAACCTGAACTCACCAGAAATAATGAGTGATGTTCTACAAAACTCTTCAATGACAATAAACTACCAAAATATATTAAGTATGTGATTACATGTCTGTGTTGGCCTGTATGCTAAATGGCCACTTCTGCTGTTTGTGTTACTATCTGGTGTATTAGGAAATTGTATTCCAGAATTATGAAGAAATATTCATGCCCAAAAATATTAATTTTACATAAAAAAATTATAAGCATTAATTTCAGAGTAAGGTTTATTGAGCTTTTTTTTTTTTTTGTTTGTTTTTTTTAAATAAAATCTTATGATGAGATAATCACATAGCAAAATATAGTATAATTCATACAGTCTATCCTATGTTCAGCTGTGGAAACCAGGTAAATGAAGCAATTTTTTAAAATTCCTGATCAGAAACATCAAATAATATTAAAAAGAGCGAATCCTTACCTCAGCTCCTGTGGAGCTGCTGATTGATTCCGATCTCTAATTTGAAGGTAAAGAAACAGGGATATCACAGATATCTAGGCAGATGTCCAGAGAGGAAAAATACTAAACCTAAGCTATGGACTACATACTCATCATATCATTTCAAACTAAGGAAAACTGATGAACAAAACTTTAAATTACATTCAGTCATTTTCATGTTTATATACTTTTAACTTGTATAAACATTTAAATCTGACAGTTTATGCAGTGACACAGGTTGATATAAAGTATTTACCTGCGGATCTTTTGAGTACTCATCGTGGTGTCTTGTCTTGTTTAATGAAAATCTTTTTCCAGTCTGACACAAGTACGACTGTTACACTGAACTCAACAGACCAGGGGGTGGAGTTCACTGAACTCCACCCCCTGGTCTGTGGAGTTCAGTGAGGTCCGCCCCCTGGTTTGTTCATAAATACTCTGTAACTGTTGCTGTTCAGCACAGTTTCCACAATGGATAACTCATACATCATAGCGATAGACTTTGGCACTGCATACAGTGGATATGCTTTCAGTCTGACAAAAAGAGAAGCAGAAATTGAACCTCGTTTAAAGTACTGGGGTCAACAGGTTTCACTGAGGACCCCAAAGACTCCGACCTGCATCCTTTTTGATGAGCATGAAAAATTTCTCAGCTTTGGTTATGAAGCCCAGTCAGCTTATTTTAGAACACGAGGTGATGAAGCCAGAAAGAAATTCTTCTTTGAATGCTTCAAGATGTCCCTCTATGGCAAAGTAAGTGTAAAAATCTGATTATATCAATAATCTTATATTATGGTTTAACACTTTCTGCGTTGTGCTGAGTGTGTTATAGATGATTACAGTATAGTTAAATACTTTTAGCTCTTGCATTTTCCTGATCAACCTTATTAATTGTGATATAATGTAAGATGATAGCCACAAGAACATAAACATAAATACATCAATTTTAAACATAAATATCATCTTTTGGCTAGTCATTTTTGAAAAAGATTTTAAATCTCTGTAAATTGCTGTTTGATTTAGACTCTCACATAGGAAGTTACAAACCTATTAACTAATATCCAGTCTGCCATCATAGAAAGTTAATAGTGATGTGACAATTGAAGCTGCAAATGGACGGTCAATGAAGGCACTGAAGGTGTTCACAGAAGCTCTGAGACACCTGAAGGAGGACGCTCTGAAGTTCATCTCAGAAAATGCTGGTGGGAAGCAGTTCATAGCCTCTGACTTCACCTGGGTGGTGACTGTACCTGCCATCTGGGATCCTTCAGCAAAACAGTTCATGAGAGAAGCTGCGACACAGGTAATAAAGACAATAAACAGATCAACTGTACTGCTTAAAGTGAAAAATTTATTTACCTTTGATTTATAGGCAGGGATTGTTACCACAGGCAAGGAAGACAGACTGGTTATTGCACTGGAACCAGAAGCAGCCTCAGTCTGGTGTAAGAAGCTGCCAGCTGATGGTTATAAAACAGAGAATAACAGTGAAGTCACATTCGAACAGGCTTCAGGAACACAATACATTGTGGTGGACTGTGGAGGTACTCTATGTTTTCATTTCAAAGTGCAATTTTTTTTACTTTTACATTTTACTCACACAATGTTGTTTTTGTCAAAGTTTACAGGAATTCAGAAAATTTAAGTTTATCAATGTATCATTAATAAGATGAAGATTATTTAGACAGAACACCTCTCCCACATAATGTAGTTTTTTGGATATTTATTTATGTTAGCCTGGGAGGATGAAACTAAAACCATTCAGGACTCCCATTTAAAACATTGAATCGAGCGGTGTTAGTCAGAATTGATACCAGATAACTAAATTTATATTGCTCCAAAACTTATGGAATCAATTACAGGGAAGTCAAACTAAGGAATCATTCTTTTCAGCACAACCTCACGTGTTTGAGTTTTGTGTTTGTTAGTGTTTGTTTTTACAGTTTCATTTTGACATACTGTATTAACACAGTTGATCTAAAATCAGACAAAAAACAGAAAATCGGAGTAGAAAAAGTACTGTTTATAACCACAAACATTTTTATTGAATCATATTTCACAACTTTTAATGCAAATATAAATTGTCAATTTTAAAACCATATGCATCAGTTTTGCAAACAACAAAGTTATTTGCGGCCGTTTACATTTACCCCCTTTTTAAATAACCATTTCAAACTATTTGCAGAACAATCAGCTCTGGATTCAATAAGATGCCACACAAATTATTTGTGCCACTCCAAAAAAAAACAATTTCTGTCCACTATAAAGGAGAACATCACAGCCTGATACCTACAGGACTGACAGTAGCAGGTGTAATCAGCAGTCGCCTCATTGTTCTGACACATAACACAAAACTATCCACGCTACACACTAACTACACAAGTCAACAAATTTAACTACACACTACAAACGCTAAACATCACAAATCTATCACATCTCAAAACACTCTCTCTCTTTTTCTGGTCTTTCTCTCTTTCTCTCTCTCTCTCTGTTGCAATTACAGCTGCCAGTCTTTTAGGGTATGTCTCTACCAGCTTTGCACATCTAGAGACTGAAATTCTTGCTCATTCTTCTTTGCAAAACAACTCCAGCTCAGTCAGATTAGATGGACAGCATTTGTGAACAGCAGTTCTCAGATCTTGCCACAGATTCAGAAAGGTTTCCAACCCCTGGTATAGATGTTATCACTTGTCACTTTTAATTAATTCCTGTGTTTTGCAGGTGGAACCATTGACATCACTGTTCATGAAGTCCTGGGGGGAGGAGCCCTGAAAGAGCTGCACAAGGCCTCAGGAAATGATTTTGGGGGACAAACTGTGGATAACAAATTCAAAGAGTTTCTCAGAGAAATCTTCAGTGATAGTTTGTGGGATGAATATGAAAAAGAGCATCCAGGAGAGCTGCAGAAGATGATGTATGATATCTCAGTTTTAAAAGAGTATGATGATGATGTGGACATCAGCTGCCAATATAACCTGGGTGAAATGGCAAAAGAAAAGCAGAAAATGGAAAAGTTTTTTGAATCGCTGAGAGGTGTTTCCTGGAATCAAGGAGCCATCAAAATCTCAAAAGAGAAAGTACGATCTTTCTTTGCTGAGAGTCTGAATGGCATCACCAAGAGTCTCAGAGAAATCCTGAAGAAAGGTTTCACCATTAAGTACATTCTGTTATTGGGGGGCTACGCTCAAAGCCTGATTCTGCGTCAGCATATTACCAATCAGTTTAGTGATCAGTGTAAAGTTCTGTGTCCTTCTCATCCTCAAGAAGCAATCATGAAAGGAGCTGTGATGTTTGGAAGAAACCCAGCATTGGTGGCATCTCGAATAAGTGCCTTTACTTACGGGGTTTCTTTGTCTCGTAGGTTTGATGCATCCAAGCATAGAACAGACAAGAGATACACAAACAAAGAGGGCGAGTGGTGTGATGGTATTTTCTGTGTACTGGTGAGGGAAAATGAGGAAGTGGGCTGGGATAAAACCAGTGAGCACAGCTTCACTCCAGTAGAAAGAGATCAGACAGCAATTACCTTTGCATTTTATCGCACAGAGAGAAATATCCAAGGACTAATGTATGTGGATGAGTGGGGAGTAGAGAAAATTGGTTCTATTATTCTTGAGTCACCTGTCACAGCACGCGGCATGAATCGTGAAATCAAACTACAAATCAAGTTTGGTGCCACAGAAATGACGGCCACAGCCATAGATGTAGATTCAGGTTCCACAGTTAAAATTGACCTTGATTTTATGGCTAAATCAATAAAATCATTCAGAAACAACGTGTGGCAGAAGTGAATTCATGAAACATCAGGCAAACAAATAGATACATTGTTGTTAGAGCCACTGCTATCCTTAAGTTATAATAGGTACTCTAGCAGTTTATCTTTAGTCACGGAAGTATTGAAAACATCCTTCTTCTTATGAAATCGGATGAGAACCAATGTGAAGTTACATTGTGGTTATGTTGCTTTTTTTTTTTATTACCGTTAAACTTTATGAATAAAACTTTTGTATAATCCAATCCAATTTTAATACACCTGGAATTTTAATTTCTTTGTTTCTTTTCTTCATAAAAATTCTAACCTGTGCCTTAAAGTCCAAAGACATTGCAGAAATTTTAATCCTTCAAAATATATAATTTAAAATATTTTCATTAGTGTATAATTCCTGTTTATATGTTTTATGATCTATCCAGGGCTTTTTCAGTGAACAATTCTTAAATAATTTTACCGAAATCATATAGAAGAAAGTTTTGAAAATGTTACTTTGAAGTTATTTGTAGCATTACTTTATTAATTGTAATTTGAATGATAATTCGGGGATTCATCAAATCTGGAAAAGAAATATCCTAAAATGTTGATGTTTTTTCTTCCAACATGAGTGTTAAAAGGTTTTTCCCATTGGAAGGTACACAGTTACTACTATCATCGTTCATTGCTAATAGCTAATAATAACTAGACCCTGTATCCTAATGAGCCTGTACAACACCTATTGATGCTTGTTTGACCTCAATAAAGGGCTTTCATATGTTGTTTTAAAGCCATTGTTCAATAAAATATTTTATTTTTTTTTACGATATAAACCTGTTTCTTCCTGTAAGACAGGGGTCCCCAATCCCAGTCCACGAGTGCTGGTGTCCCTGCAGGTTTCAGATCTGGGTCAACACACCTGAATCACATGATTAGTTAATTCCCAGGCCTCTGGAGAACTTCAAGACATGTTGACAAGCTAATTTATCCATTTAAATCAGCTGTGATGGATTAAGGACACATCTAAAACCTGCAGGACACTGGCCCTTGTGGGATTCGGGACCCCTACTGTAAGGAAATCAAAACCTGTGGACTCATCGCATTCACCTTTATTGGAGTTGGAGGATGAAGGTCTTCATCTACCTCCAGTAACAATAGCAAACTAATTTCCTGGTTAATTTTGTAAACATTAAAAATACACACATTTTTGTCATTCCATGACAAAATGACCAACACATCACATTTTCTAACACATCATGACATTACAAAAAATATAAAACTGTACACAGGAAAATGGAGAGAGTAATTTTTCCAGAGTCAACATCATTTTCATCTAAAAGGGTAGTTATTGCACGTTTTGGAACCTAATCACTTCAATTGGCCGTTAGAGTTGGAGCCAAAAAACAGAGGAAATTCTATCGGAGTAATATAGAAAGACCAGGGTAGGGTCCTAATTACTCCAACTTTGTGTTCCAAAGGGTGATGGGAGTCAAAGAGGAGGTACTGGTCCGTGTGTGTGGGCTTCCGGTAAACTTCGATGTTGAGTTTGCCGTTCTCTTCAATGTGCACGGCGCAGTCCAGGAATGGCAAACAGTTTTCCTTTGTGTCTTCCCTGGTGAACTTGATGTTTTTATCCACAGCGTTAATGTGCGCAGTGAAGGATTCCACTTCTTGTGTCTTGATTTTGACCCAAAATTACTTGGAGTAATTAGGACCCTACACCACCGGGCAGAACATGTTCCCTCTAAGCCTGAAGGAAAAAAGAAGGAACACACACATGTAAAGGAAGCACTCAAAACGTGCGGCTATCCTAAATGGGCGTTCTTAAAGTCAGCAAAGAGGCACAGAAAAGAAGACCAGACACCAGCGAGGGAGGGATAAGAAGGACAGACGCAACAACATTGTCATCCCCTATGTAGCCGGTGTATCAGAGAAACGCAAACGCCGCAAACGCCGCAAACGCCGACGCAGAGGGAGAAGATCTGGCGTTCTGGTTCGACTGAGACGGCGCACTAATAGACCACCGTTACCCAGTTTATTACTGGCTAATGTGCAGTCTCTGGAGAACAAGCTGTGCGAGCTTCGGGCACGGATCTCATTCCAGCGAGAGATGCGGGACTGCTGTGTGATCTGCCTCACAGAAACCTGGCTATCGGACAAGGTACCGGACTCCGCAATACAACTACCGGGGTTCTCCGTGCATCGCGCGGACAGGTCACAGGATCTTACTGGGAAAAGCAGAGGCGGTGGTGTGTGTTTCATGATCAACAACAGCTGGTGTGATTATGCGAACGTGCACCCGGTCAAATCCTTCTGCTCACCGGACCTGGAGTACCTGATGATTAAGTGCCGGCCATTCTGGCTACCGAGGGAATTTGCAGCAGTGATTATTACGGCTGTTTACATTCCCCCACAAGCCGACACTGACCGAGCACTCAGGGAACTGTACAGCGCGATCAGCAGCGAGGAAACCGCACACCCAGAGGCAGCGTTTATCACAGCCGGAGACTTTAATAAGGGAAACCTGAAGAAAGTCTCACCCAAACTCCATCAACACATCCATTTTAACACTCGTGGAGACCGGCTACTCGACCACTGCTACACCTCTTTCCGGGATGCGTACAAAGCCCTCCCCCGCGCCCCATTCGGCCAATCAGATCACCGCTCCATCCTGCTCCTGCCCGCCTACAGGCAGAAGCTGAAACAGGAAGCTCCAACCCGGAGGGCGGTGCACTGTTGGACGGACCAATCGGAGTCTGCACTGCGGGACTGTTTCGATCACGCGGACTGGGAAATGTTTCACGTGGCTGCTAGGGACATTGACGAGTACACAGACTCAGTCTGCGGATTTATCAGGAAATGCGTGGAAGATGTTGTCCCATCCAGAACAGTTAAATCCTTCCCAAATCAAAAACCCTGGATTAACGGAGATGTTCGCGCGGCACTGGCGGCACGGAACACCGCCTTTGCCTCCGCGAACACATCGGACTACAAACACGCACATTACCAACTCCGGAAGACGATCAAAGCAGCCAAACGTGAGTACAGGGACAGGGTGGAGCAACAGTTTGACAACCCTCGGAGTATGTGGCAGGGACTAAACACGATCACAGACTTTAGAGGGAAAACCAGCACACCGCAGACCACGGCCTCTCTGTGTGAGGATCTAAACGTATTCTACGCTAGATTCGACGCAGCGAACACCATGAGACCGGACAGTGTGCGCAACGCGGATGACGTCAGTGCGCACACTGTGTCTGAGGAGGATGTGCGGAAGTGCTTCAGGAAGGTGAACGCACGCAAAGCTACTGGTCCGGACGGGATTCCCGGCCGCGTCCTCAAGTCATGCGCGGCTCAGCTGGCTGGAGTGTTCACGCACATCTTCAACCTTTCCCTCTCTCTGTCTGTAGTCCCAGCCTGCTTCAAAATGGCCACCATCGTCCCTGTACCCAAATCCTCCACCATCTCCTCATTGAACGACTGGCGACCTGTAGCCCTGACCCCCATCGTAAGCAAATGCTTCGAGAAGCTGGTCAGGGACTTCATCTGCTCTGACTCACTGGACCCTCTACAGTTCGCATACCGCCACAACAGGTCCACTGATGATGCCATAGCCCTGACACTACACACTGCCCTGTCACACCTGGAGAAGAGAGACACGTATGTGAGAATGCTGTTTGTAGATTACAGCTCAGCATTCAATACCATCGTTCCCTCGAAGCTGGACAGGAAACTGCAGGATCTAGGACGAGCAGCTCCCTCTGCAGCTGGATCCTTAACTTCCTGTCTGACAGACGCCAAGTGGTCAGACTGGGCAGCATCACCTCATCCCCCATCACACTGAACACTGGTGCTCCACAGGGGTGTGTACTGAGCCCTCTTCTATACTCACTCTACACCTACGACTGCACAGCCACTAACAACTCCAACATCATTGTGAAGTTTGCGGACGACACTACAGTGGTGGGTCTTATCACCAATGGTGATGAGACGGCTTACAGGGAGGAGGTCAGCGCCCTGACCCACTGGTGTCAAGACAACCATCTCACCCTCAACGTCGCAAAGACAAAGGAGTTGATAGTGGACTTCCGGAGGTGCAGAGAAGTACACACCCCCATCACCATCAACGGCGCTGCTGTGGAGAGAGTGAGCAGCTTCCGGTTCCTTGGTGTACATCTGGCTGAGGATCTTACGTGGTCAGTACACACAAACAAAACAGTGAAGAAGGCGCAGCAGCGCCTCTTCTTTCTCAGGAGACTGAAAAGATTTGGCATGAGCCCCTGCATCCTCAGGACCTTCTATCACTGTGCCATTGAGAGCATTCTCACTGGATGCATCACCACCTGGTATGGAAACAGCACCGCCTACAACTGCAAAGCTCTCCAGCGAGTAGTGCGGTGCTCTGAACGGATAATTGGAGGTGAGCTTCCCTCCCTCCAAGACATCTACAGGAAGCGGTGCCTGAGGAAAGCGGGGAGGATCATCAAGGACTCCAGTCACCCCAGCCATAAACTGTTCAGACTACTTCCATCAGGAAGGAGGTTCTGCAGCATCTGGTCCCATATTTATTAGTTTCAGGTTGGCCATTCTTGTATTTTGCTTGTTTACATTATTGTATTTTGCACAATTCTGTTGCTTGTGAAGCTCGCACACAAGAATTTCACTCACATGTGCTGTACCAATGTACCTGCACATGTGATGTGACAATAAAAGTGATTTGATTTGATTTGATTTGAACTCAGGAGAGTTTTCTCCAAGCATGACATCCCAGTGTATTTTAGACCCAGCAACACGCTCAGACAGAAACTGGTTCACCCAAAAGACAAAACGCCAGAATCCAACTTAACAATGTGGTGTATGCTGTACAGTGCAGTGAGGAATGCTCAGACCTCTACATTGGAGAGACCAAACAGCCACTTCACAAGCGCATGGCACAACACAGAAGAGCCACCTCCACAGGACAAGACTCAGCAGTCCATCTGCATCTTAAGGATAAAGGACACTCTTTCGAGGATGCCAATGTTCACATTTTGGACAGAGAGGACAGATGGTTTGAAAGAGGAGTGAAAGAAGCCATCTATGTCCACTGTGAGCGACCATCTTTGAACAGAGGCGGGGGTTTACGACACCAACTCTCTGCCATCTATAATCCAGTTTTGAGATCCCTTCCCAGACGCCTTAACGCCCACTCACATCCTGGGCCATCTGATCTCAGGAATTCGCATGATAAGGTGGGGCCAGGTTTCACAATGAACACACCCAAAACTCTGGCTGATTTGGACCCACGCCCAGTTTCACACCTTGGCTCAGGCAATTAGATGATCATCAGGGGGTCCTTTTGTCCCTCTGTGGGGGGTTACTTCCACTAGGTTTATATCTGGGACTCTCCACCATTTGACCTTAGAACTGAAGAAGCTTCTCGGATGAGAGGTGAAACGTCTTCAAGCAACTTAAAGAAGTCCAGACGCTTTTCTTTGCAAGCTCCTTTGACAGCTGTACTGTTACTCAACACATCCAGCACTATAAAACATTGTAAAGCAAAGCGAAAACAAACAGTGAAGCAATGACTTCCATCAGTATCTGATCCTAGCACACAATCACAAAACAACAAATAGAGACATCTTAGATTAATAAAACCTCTTTTTCACATGCTATAAACTTTTCAATTCAATTTTATTTATATAGCGCCAAATCACAACATCAGTTACCTCAATGCGCTTTATATTGTACAGTAGATCGTACAATAACAGATACAGAGAAAAACCCAATAATCATGATCTCCTATGAGCAACCACTTTGGCGACAGTGGGAAGGAAAAACTCCCTTTTAACAGGAATAAACCTCCGGCAGAACCAGGCTCAGGGAGGGGCGTCACTCTGAGACAGGATATTTCTAACTTTAGAGATGTTGCGCAAATGGAAGAAAGCAGTCTTACATATTTGTTTAATATGTGCATTGAGGAAGGAGAGTACAAACAACCATGGTCCAGAAGATCTTGGTCAAACAATTGATTTTAATGAATACACGCGTGGGAAGACCACTCTGTACGCAGACAGGGATTGATCTTCGACTTAATCAAAGCATACACAGATTTTTATAGCATCAGGGTTTGAATTAATGACGCCCCTTCATACGTCACAGACAGAATATATACATACGTCAAATCAAAACCACAATGACTTTTAACACAGTTTCAAAGAACATTGTCTTCTATCTTGTCTGAAACACGAGCCCCACATCCTGCCAGACGCTGTTCCTCTTTCCAGAGACAAACATGACCAACTTCTCACCTATAAATGAGTCTACTAATGTGTGTGTGTATGTGTTGACCCTACATGCCCTCTCATCTCACCCGTTGCACTTCTGACCTTTTACCAGACCAGAGGCTCATCCTTAGGTACAATAACCTAACTGAAACTACATGTACTATGTTGAATAAATGTTTTAATCAAGAACCTCTACTAAAAGCTTAATAAAAGAATATAAAAGTATAACAGACAATTTGAATAACCTAGTAATTCAAATAGCCTCATCTAACCTGCTCCTCAGAATAACTTAGACTCTGCTTTCACTTCTGCAAACTCTCTGCAACTTCCTGTCAACTCCTGCAACTTAATCTTTCTGAAAGACACACACACTGTTTAAACCTCTGAATACAATATCAATGCTGCAGATTATATTATTAATGCAATGGTAATGATGATGATTATTTACCAATAGCAGTAAAATAATTTCCCTGCTCCACACAGTCTTACATATTTGTTTAATATGTGTGTTGAAGGACATGTCTTGGTCAAAAATTACTCCAAGGTTCCTCCCAGCATTACTGGAGGTCAAGGTAATGCCATCCAGAGTAAGAATCTGGTTAGATACCATATTTCTAAGATTTCCAGGGCCGAGTACAATAACCTCAGTTTGATCTGAATTAAGAAGCAGAAAGTTAGCGGCCATCCAGGTCTTTATGTCTTTAAGACATTCTTGCAGTTTAACTAATTGGTGTGTGTTATCTGGCTTCATGGACAGATAGAGCTGGGTGTCATCTGCATAGCAGTGAAAATGTATACTATGTCTTCTAATGAACAGAATTGGTCCTAGCACTGAACCCTGTGGAACTCCATAATTGACCTCAGTGGGTGAAGAGGACTCTCCATTTACATGTACAAATTGGAGTCTATTAGATAGATATGATACAAACCACTGCAGTGCAGTACCTGTAATACCTACAGCATGTTCTAATCGCTCTAATAGGATATTATGGTCGACAGTATCGAATGCTGCACTAAGGTCTAGCAGGACAAGCACAGAGATGAGTCCACTGTCAGAGGCCATAAGAAGATCATTTGTAACCTTCACTAAAGCTGTTTCTGTGCTGTGATGAGCTCTGAAACCTGACTGAAACTCTTCAAATAAACCATTCCTCTGCAGATGATCTGTTAGCTGTTTGACAACTACTCTTTCAAGGATTTTTGATATGAAATGAATGTTGTAGTCATGTGTCGGTTGCGAACGAAACGGCTCATAGAGACGGATCTTTGACGTTAATGACGCGAGCCCGTGGATTTTTTTTTCCTTTCTCTCACCCTCTCTCTCTCACTAATTTCCGCTACACTCTGCACGCGAGTCTTGTGCTTTGCGCTGGGAAGGGAAGGGGGGGGGGGGGTAGTTACACTCTCAGTAGCACAGGAGCAGAGTAGGAGGGAAAGAGAGAGAAAGACAGCAAGGGACAACAATGTCACATTATAAAGTTATAGTAATGATCCACAACTATTTTCAGTTGCAGATGATAAAGGATTCAGAAAATAGGCTTAATAGAATTAATAGGCTGGTGTGAAAGATTGCTGCCACACCGCCCCCTCGGCCTGTGCTTCGAGATTTCTGGTAGTTAGAATGACTCGGGGGTGTTGATTCATTTAAACTAACATAATCATCCTGCTGCAACCAGGTTTCTGTAAGGCAGAGTAAATCAATTTGTTGATCAATTATTAAGTAATGTACTAACAGAGACTTGGAGGAGAGAGACCTAATATTTAATAATCCACATTTCACTGGTTTACTCTTTGGTTCAGATGTGGATACTGTATTGTTCTTTCTTTGTGATTTTTTTTATGTTTAAGTTGTTTGTTGCTGGTTTTTAGTTTATTTTTCGTCTGTTTGGGAGCTGACACAATCTCTATGGAGATGGGTTTTGCGGGGGTAACAGGAGGAGAGAAGCTGCAGAGAGGCGTGTAACACTGCAACTCTGCTCCCTGGTCCCAGCCATTCCTGGTGTACAGCCGTAAGTATGTAAGTATTTAAAATACAAAATATGAGTAACTGTATTCAAATACAGTTACTGTTTAAAATGGTGGTATTCTGAATACAGTTACTTTTTGTTGTAATAAATGGAATACACGGTGGTCTTTTCCTGTTTCATATGTTAGTCCATCCCCTCTCAATTTTTGGTAATTCCACCCTGTTGGAAACAAACAAAATACAAACTTGAGACCAAGGCTCTGTCTCAATCTTGTGGCACATGTCACCTCAACTTGCGGCCCGAATAATGACGTGACCAAACATTTTCAAAAATAATTCTTCAAAAAATTACTTAATATGAAGGCAATAGGCAGAGTGTTAGGCATTGCCCTGAAGAATGTAGCCTCATGGGCAGTGTAGCCCAGGTGTAAGTAAACTACTAGACTGAACTGTACACTGTGTTCGTGTTTTCCTCTGAAACAGTTCCATTGGGGCAGCCTTTCAACGCCTCTCTCTCTCTCTCTCTCTTTTTTTTCCCCCTGCCTGTCCCGTTTGGTTCTTTTGCCATCAATTTTATTTTATTTTTACTTGCTAAGTATGGGACAGACTTGACTGGGGAAAAGAAAAGGGAGAAAGAAAGAGGGAAAGAAAAAGAGTGGGGGAAGAGGGACGGGGATAAAGGGCAAAAAACAAAAGCCAACAAAACAAACCGACAAAAAAAAAACATATATAAATCACCTGGATCACCTGTTGAGAAAGAAAAAAGGAGAAAACAAGCAAAAGAAAGAGAGCAATATAATAAACAACATCATCGCAATTATCTATGTGAATATAACAGTAAATACTAAATATTAAACATTATTGTGCAGCACGTAAGATCGACAGCGCACAGTGTGCTTTGAGGTAGGAGCCAAAAAGGGTGTAGTTTGTGTGTGTGAGCACCCGTGTGTACACCTGTGAGCATGACTTAGACTTTAGATTTAGTTCCTCCTACGCCGAGCGGCGCATCGGGCAGCTAGTGATCTCCATCAATGTCGGTCAGCAGCGACTGCTTCAGCTTCGTCCCAGGCAATGTCGACAGTTCTCAGATCGTCCATAAATGTTCAACGCCATGTGGTCTTTGGTCGGCCTTGCTTTCGCTTGCCAGTGCGTGGACGCCATGTCATGGAAATCTTAGCTGGGCGATGAGGGGGTAGGCGTAAAATATGTCCCGCAAAGCGAAAGCGCCTCCCTGTGAGCATGAGCATGCTTGTATTTAACAGGTTCCTTCATGTGATGATCTGCTAAAGGGGAGACACAGCCCCCGTCCTCCAGGGCATGAAGCAGGTATGGAGGAGATCAAGACTCCAGACATCCAGAGGCCCCAAGAGCGCAAGAGACCAAGGAAGACCAACAGAGGGGCAGCTGCGCCACTGTCCCAGAAAGAGCTGAGGAGAGTCCCAGATGAGGGCTCACTCAGCAGCCGCGGAGCAGAAGCCAGGGGGGGTTGCAGTGATGTGCCCGTGAGCTCCGCCGGCAGCCAGCTATGCCAGAGTGACCAAGCCCCAGGCCAAGAGGCCGAGGGCACCCCACCCCCGAAGGGGCCCGAGCGAGCCCCAGGCTCCAGGCCCCGAGAAGCAGCAACCAGGAGTGTGTCGGTGTGTACCTGGATGCCCATCCCCGGACATAAAGAACCACCAATGCACCGATATCTGGGGACGTCTGTCACTGGCAGTGGGGGGGAGGGGTAGGCCTCCATACCATATTTCTTGTCTTCTTTGTAGAAAAGAGCAGTTAAATGTAGGCTCTTCAGTACAGACTTAACCTTTGTGGAAGTTTTTTTTTATTTATTTATTTTTTATAGTGAAATAAATCTTGGAACCTAATATGTTTGCAGTTTCAAAATCATCATAATACAGTAAAATGTGTAGAGCATATTTCTGTTGTGGAAACAGAATGGTTTTGGAAATATAATCCTTCGTTAATGTCTTTGTATAACCCAGTTTGTCTTTCAAATTCATGCAAGAAATATTCTCTATTTTTCATTATACTTGAAAATCAATTTATTGTAACTAAAATGGGCACATACATGTTTTTGTCTCTGACAGGTATTTCACTACAAACACCTGTAGTTCTAAGTCTATGTGTATCCAATCTTACACCAAGTACAAATTCATTAACCTCCTAGGACCTGGCGTCCACATATGAGGACATCACATTTTGGGTTATTTAGACCAAAATACTCAATTTTGCTCAACAAGGGCCTGATATCCACTTATAAGGACATTATACTGCTACTGTTCTATCAAAATTTTAAATGAATATCCTCATATGTAAATGGTCTGTATTTGTATAGCGCTTTACTAGTCCCGAAGGACCCCAAAGTACTTTACACAACCAGTCATCCACCCATTCACACACACATTCACACACTGGTGATGGTAAGCTACATTGTAGCCACAGCCACCCTGGGGCGCACTGACAGAGGCAAGGCTGCCGGACACTGGTGCCACCGGGCCCTCTGACCACCACCAGTAGGCAACGGGGGAAGTGTGTTGCCCAAGGACACAATGACCGAGACTGTCCAGGTTGGGGCTCAAACCGGCAACCTTCTGATTAGAAGGCGAACTCCCAACTTTTGAGCCACGATCGCCCCTCCTATGTGGCTCTTATTAATCTTAAACACAAAAATAAGGTAAAAAGAATCTGGTAATTCTTTGTTTTTACATTCATCGGACCCCGATATGCCCAAATATCAAAGAGAAATTTAAAATGTGGGTCTTAGGAGGTTAAGCTCAACTATTTCACATTTTTAATCATAATATATCTGTCCTTTTTTTTCTCAGTGTTAATTTTGAAAATCAGTTATCTAATTGGTTTAAAATGTGCTCAACTCTTTTGTAAATGTCTGATTCCTTAATATGAGAGGAACATGTTTGGAGTACTACTTCTCTTCATTGACTCTGAATGTCACTGACAACTTCCTCAACGGAACAGTTTTTTTGAGCAGCACTTTCAGTAAGAACAGAAGCTTGTAAAAGAGCGACAATAAATCCACACATTCCAACAAGCAAGTCCTTTGAAATAACAGTGGGAACCTGAACCTGTATTGTGTTTGTTTCTCCAGTAAACCGTTCATGTGTGCCTTATTTTCTGTAATGAACAGGGTGAACAGGGTGTGTATTCCTGGGGATGGCGGTTAAAGGTATTTAACCACTGAAAAACTGACACGCAAACAGACTTATTCGGAAAATAGTCTCTGCTTGTGTCAGTTTCCATGACGTGCATGAACGGGAACTGAAATTCACCTGTTTGAAAGTGGAAAAGTAGAATAATTTCCAAGAAAAGGCACTTTCTATAGTGTAATAAGAAGTGTATAATGTTTCAAAGAATTACTGCTAATTAACAGTGTAATTTTGATGTACTCAGTATATTCTAAGGAGCTTGGAAAGAAAAGGCGTCCAGACTTCCAATTTAAAGAAGTCCAGATGTTTTGTCTGGTAATTTAAGATCTTTTTAAATGAAGTCAAACTGCTGCTTTAAATTTCCCGGGCCTTTCAGTGTGGAGTTTGCATGTTCTCCCTGTGCCTCTGTGAACTTTCTCTGCAACCAACGTTTTCTCCCAAAAGCCAAATACAAACATGTTAAATCCTGTCCAAGGTCTGGGATATGCTGAAATGTGAAACACCTGAAGCACTTTCAGGTACTTTCTGTCACTCAGTTGAACTGCCACTAAACTGTCATCATTTCTGACACCCACTCAGATATAACGGATGCTTCTGTGTGTCTCCAGTAGCGGTTTTTGATATGGGCGACATGGATGGTTGCCCTGGGCGGCATCATGGCATTGGCACAAAAAATGTTGCTCACACCCATGCTGCCCCGACATCATGGCAGCACTTTTCTTTTCCTTTTTGCATGGGCACCGATTGCTTTTGTGTTGCCCATTTGCAGGGAGGAGGCCCTCCATTTGCGAGTTGCGCCTGCTGCTTGCTACACAGGGAGGAAGGGGTAGGACGGATGGCGGGGCATTTTCTGGCTGGCTGGAGCAGCACCTAATAACCAGCTCACAAAATCAAACTAAATAAAAACAAACCACCAGACTAGGGCTGTTAGAGTATATTGTTAAATGTTGTCATTATTATACTTAAATGTGTAAACCTTGTTTTAAACTATATGATCAAAGACATTCTTTTGGTTGTATTCTACGGAGCCCCGCAGGGGACATGGGAGAAAAAAAAAAATTAGGGAGAAAAAAAAAAATTAAGACGGACTTTTGCGAGATCTCGCAAAAGTTTTAGCCGCATTCTTCGGAGGCCGCCAGCTCGAAGCCGACCGGGAGGTCGAGGCACGATGTGCCGGGAAAGCGGTGTTCCTCCCGGCTGTAGTAGGTCTCGACCTCCCGTTAGCTTCGAGCTAGTGGGTGTCAGATCTCCAAAAACGTCGGAGCACTTTTGCAAATATGTGATGTCTTGTAAACCGAGCAGGTATCTGACGTTTACACAACTACATTCACGCCTCAAAATATCTTAAAAGTGTATTTTGTGACCCAGAAAGAGTAATATTACAACTAAGTAGCTGCCGCCATTGTTGGAGTTTTGCGAGATCTCGCAATACTTTTGCGAGATCTCGCAAAAGTCCGTCTTAATTTTTTTTTTTCTCCCTAATTTTGTTTTTTCTCCCTAATTTTTTTTTTCTCCGTAGTATTCTCCTCCCCAGCCTGTTGAATGGTGGGGGAGGCTATAATGTTTAACTGCAGGCACATCCTATGTAAAGGTTCTGTTTTCTTATTTAGTAAGGGCGTTCACTTCTTTCTTATATATGTTGGACCATTAAAGGGGTTAAGCCATGTACGGGGTGAAGGGAGATGACCCTTTTTATGACCAGGGATGTTGTTAAAATGTTTGTAACCAGGAAGTCACACACACGGACACGCATACTCGTGTGCTCATGCACACGTGCATACACACACACACATGCTCGTGTTTTAAACTTTTATGACCATATGGGTTTTATAATGGGTGGTGTTTGTTTGTCACTGAATAAAAGGCGGCAAGCGGACACTGGGAGTCGGAGTCGTCTGAGGTCGGGTACAGAATTGCAGCCTGATCCGATCGACCTCCCTTGCAAGTTAAAATGAATCGCTGTTTGTCTTGCTTTGTTCACGGGTGATAAGTCTCTGACACAGCTGGGCCTGCAAACACAGAAAATCTCACTTTTATTTATCTTTCTAATAACGTAAAAACTGATCAGCCAAGGACTGTCAGCATTATCACTTCACTATATGATCTGCGGGGATCAGACGTTAAATGCAGTAATGTGTAGACCTGCTCCTGCTGCCTCTCTCTTACTAGGTCAGTAGATACCAGCAGTTATATATATATTAGCACTAAAGTAACACAGAGATTCAAATATTACTGTATATAAATATATCACTGATGGGATATGAGGCCTGTTGGGGGCAGCCAAGCTGGGGTCAGTCTCAAGTTCAGATGAAAACCATCATGTGCTGAGCAAACTGAAGCTCTGGTGCTGCCACCTAGTGGCTCTTATTTTTATTTTTTTTTTCTTGACTTTTTACACAGTGCATACACTCATTGGCCACACACCTTGCAAGGTGTGCTATGTGAATCTCACAGAGAACATAAAATGTTATTTTGAGGCAAACACTGCAATCGAACAAATTCCTGTAACTGTCAGTGAGACTTCTGTACCAATCAGCAGGTATTTTGGCCCACTCCTCATGAGCAAACTGCTCCAGTTGTTTCTGGTTTGAAGGGCTCCTTTTCCAGACTGCACGTTTCAGCTGCTTCCAAAGATGCTCAATAGGATTGAGGTCAGGTCTCACAAAAGGGCCACCTTAAAATAGTGACCTGTGACTACCCTGCACAGATTCAAGACACCCTGTGCCAGATGCAGCAAAACAGCCCCAGAACATAACCGAGCCTCCCCCATGTTTCACAGTTGGGACAGTGTTCTTTTCTTGATATGCTTCATTTTTCCATCTGTGAACATAAAGCTGATGTACCTTGGCATTATTTCATATCATCAGACATCAAATTGATTTAAAGCCAAATACAGGAAACAGTAACACAGGTTAAATGTTAACTTCGACTGCCTGTCTCACTACAGTGAATAACTGCTCTTCTTGATTTGTTTGGATCTGATTTTACAGATTCATTTAGATATATAAACACGTCTCTTCTTCATTGTTTTATAAGTGTTCCATAGACTGCAGCAATAAATAATAAATCAAAGGCTTCACAGTCTGTGGGCCCACTGTGGGTGTCATGTAGTGGCTGGTCTCTGTGACAGAATTAGTTTCCCCTGTGTCAGGAGCACATGCTGTTGTTTAGGTGGGGGTGGTGGTGGTGGGCGGTGCGCGCACGGGGGGCAAACATTTTCTTGTAAAACAAAAGGGGGCCCAGCAAAAAAAGTTTGGGAACCACTGCCTTATGCAGAGATCACCATGGAAACCACGCCTTACCCTCCCTCCATCTACTTATAAAACTACCCTGCAATACTTAACTGTGTGGAATAAAGTATAAAACAAGGAAGAGATGTCATTATTACAACTGTAGCTGCCTCCACCAGTGTGTGAATGTGAGAGTGAATGAATAGTGGAATTGTACAGCACTGCAATCCATTATTATTATTATTATGAGGTAGTTGTGAGATATATAATAATAATAAGGTATGTTTGTATTAAATTACTAAATTCCAACAGCAGAATCTTTAAACTTTGTTTGTAGTTACTAATATTTACTGTACTAGTGTTAACGTGTCACCGCGTTTGTAATGTTTCGCATTGACTGTAAAGAGAATACAGACAGAATTTATAATGTCCATGAGTACTGAGGCAGTTACACAATACACACTACATTCGTTTTATCTGTATCTTTCATTTCCTAGCAGCATGTCTTCATTATCTTTCTGTCTGCAAACACGCTGATTTCACTGGTTTAGCTCACTTTTTCTCTCGCATTGGTACAAATTTGTCATCACATCACAAGACCTTTTATTGTGTTTTTACTGTTTTTACACAAGTAGACAACACACCTTGATCAATGTCAATATGCTTCTTAGTAAACAAGCCAGTTTACAATCTGGATGTATGTGTTGTAAAACCAGCATATTAATCATGAGTCATGTTTTCCTGTATGTTTAAATAACTGAAATTAAACTTGCCGATTGATTGGTAAACACAGCCCATTTTGGGGTGCTACACACACATAAACACACACACAAACACACACATACAGTACACTGGCACTCAGTGTCTGACACATGCATCTGGTTGCTTTAGCAGTTCTCTGGGTTTTAGGGAGACCAATCCTGACTGATAGTTCATCTATCCGGGTATGTTTTTACTTGATTGGCAATAGGTCAGTAGGTTATCCTGAATAATGATGTCACATCCAATCAGATGCTTTGCAGATGGTATTACATGGTGGCTAAAAATTTGGCTTTCATAATTTCAGCAGGTTAGATTGATTATTCGATAAAATCTTAGTGCTTCCTTATATGGTATAAATGGATGTGGCTGTGTGATGATGTTGGTGTTGGTGCATGAAGCATTCCCTCTGCCTGAAATGTTGGCTGAAGAAATTGGAGCTCCTGAAGTAGACACATTACTGTGAGGCTACAGAGTGAACCACTGAGGAACAAAACACTTTGCTCTGAATTATTTACACATCACATAAAAATGACAGCAATTAAAACAGCACTTAGTTTCATATTTGCTGAGTTTAAAAAAAGCATAGAGATTAGTGTGACAGTTTTAATCAGGTTCTGAGATGAAAACATTTCCTTCTAAATTCTCAGTATTCATTTATCAGCATTAAATCAAACATTTTTTTTTTATTTCTGTGTCTAAAAAAACTCAGAACTTTCCACAGCAGCTGGTTGATCAGATACTGTGAAGATGTAATCTATTACTCTTCTGAGAAATGAGATCTTTCTGAGATGTACTAACAGTGATCGTGTTTCTGTCAAATTTTTGTTTTACACACCAGATTGAGACCATGATTATAAACTCCTCCTGAATTATATTCTAAAGACAGCCGGGCGTTTGATTCGTTTTGTTTAAATGCTTAAGTCCAGTGTTCCTAAACTCTTTATCTTTGCTTCACGTGTAAAATCTAGTTCTCTTCCTTCTTTCTTTTATTTAAGAGCAAATTTTAAATTGTGACGTATGATGTTATTCGTTAATCTGGAAGAAATTATTCATGGATTTGTGTCGTCATGCGTAGATTACTGTGGCTTTGATAAATCATCTCCTTCACACCTCCAAGCTGCACTAAATGCTGACACCAGAGAATTAACACATTTTAATAAGGGTTCTCTTTATTTATGTTCTACACTTCAGGTTTCATTTTAAAATTCTTTTCTCGAGATAACTAACAGTCATCCACAGCAACTAAGTTTAGCTGACTCTGTGGACTCTTTTAACCTCGCAGCTTATATTACTGATGATGTTCACTGTTTAAAAAACTTTTAAACTTAACGTCAGTAAGCTCTATGGTCCAAAACTGTGACAGTTGCTCCATATGCAGAATCTTAAAGGCCACATTGTTATTGAATCATAATTATTATTCATTGATGTGTCACTTTAATGTAGCATCTGAACATAACCCAGTTTACTCATATACTCTGCTCTAAATCCTGCACTGAAATATGTGGATTGTTTGTTTATTAAAAATTAAAATCAGCATGGAGTCATTGACAGAAGAGCAGCAACAAACAGCCTGTTAATTTACATTTTGATATATTTATTTCAGAAACGATTCTTAAACAAAAATATAGATTATAAAAACATAATCAGATAAGTAAAGCCCATATTATGAAGTCTATGCTGCATCACAACAATTTTAAATGCCAATATAAATTATTATTAATTACAACAATTGAAAAAATATAGTGCAGATAAAAAAGGTGCTTTGATGAATCTGCTCTTAAACACAATAACAAAATACATTTTCCACAAGATATGATAATGATTCACATTAGAATGAAGAACTGATACAATTAAAACTACTTTATAACATTGTTATACATCTAACTGATCACTGACCAATAGAGAGAGAAGAATATTCAAAATTATACTCTTACAACACTGAGATATGTGAATAATATATGGATTAAATGCAAATTCTAATGTGCCACATGAAATGAAAAAAAAAAATCAGATAACCATTTAATCCATATATGGTGATGGCCATGCTAAGTGTGTGTCTCGGCTGGAAGACACTCTCCTTTCCTAGTTTTCTGTTTCACACAGACCACAACAACACAAAGCATCACCTGCAGACCACTTAGCAGTATCCACCTTTGGCGGATTTTGCTTCAGCACCCCCCAAAAATGAATCAAGCACCCCCAAAGATTTCTTACTTTTTTTTTTTTTTTTTTTTACAATATTTGCTGTTTGTGTGACACACTGCTAAAAATATAACAAGCATACAGTACTGTACTTGGTTGATACATAACATTTTAACAACAACAGTATAGATAACACCCCCCCTCCCAAAATGGTCTGTTCCAGCTCTCCCCTGCTCTGGCTCTAGCGCTCTGTCTGCCAGAGCGATGGTGGCTGAGACACAGCGGAGCGGAGGTGTGAGTGCCTGGCTTAAAACAGGACATATTAGCTGCATTTAACCTTCAGTTACTCTTTATATAGTTGGTAGGAGTCAGACCATGTTTCTTGTTGGCTGAAAAACATTACACCAGGTAACCTGCAGTGTTGAAAACATGTTTTCCAACGATGTTTGCTACCCTACAATCCGTCCTCTCGTAGTAAAATCACTGATATTTGACCGTCCTGTTGCTCCCATCGAAATTTATACAGACTATTTAAAATCTAAAACTTAAAATTGTCCGTAGCCTGCTGTTGTTACCACTGTCCTGTTTTAAAATGGATACTAACTGACTGAATGCCCATTAACCTTATAACTCCTGTTGTGTGTGTGTGTGTGTGTGTGTGTGTGTGTGTGTACAGAGAGACAGCCAGGTTCATAATGGATATAAGGAAGTTTTTTTCAAAAAAAGGAGCCACATTCAGGTAAAAGTGTAAAATCAAATGATCCATCAATCAAGAATAATGTTGGATCAGTGTTTCAATATTTATGTCTTTTATTAGATGTTCATGTGGTTTGGTTATTTGCCTTTTGGTTGAAAGTACACTGAGAGAGGACTTTTCATTAGTGATCTTAATAGTATTTTTTCATATTAATGTAATTTAATCTAATTGAATACAATCTATTTGTGTATGATTGTCAGTCCAAAGAGGGAGAGAGGAAAGAGGGGAACGTGAGGAGAAAGTACAAAGTCAGGAAGAACCAGGTAAGAAAACAGACAGGGAACAGTGACAGGCACAACACAAACTGTTAAACTGACAAAGAGAAAAAAACTGATTTTACTCACACAAACAAACTGGGTTGAAACATTTTTGACCCTCTTTAACAACATTCCAACATAACATTATAATTGATTGGATAGATTAAAATTAATGATATATTTTTATGTGGTTCAGCCACAACTCTACTAAAACCTCAGCCAGTAATAGGTAGGCCAACTTTTGGACCGTCCACTTGTCTGTATGACTGCTGTAGTACGTACATCACATTTGCACACTATCAGAAAGTGCCAATCAGTCCTGATGGAGTGAGGAGCTGTAAAGAGAAGCAGATGCTCTGTTTATATTCTAAAAATGTTTTAAGCTTGTTTCAAAGATTCTGTACAGCAGCTTTAAATGTTTCCCAAAAGCACACATACACTTATCAGTGTTTCTCAAACTTTTTACAGTGTGAGAAAATGTCAAGCTCTCCCAAGTACCACTATGAAAGCATGAAAGTCACAAAATTAGTCTTATTAAATTAGTAAAATTAGTATCTGCAGTAAAGATGTTTTCATGCATGGTATACATTCTACCGCAGGCAAAGTTGCCTCCATTTTTATATATATATTTTTTAAATATTTTGTAATAATTCTGTTTCCGGAGTGTTTTGTATGTATCTGTATTATATTATACATAAATATTAAAAGTGAATCTCTGTCCAAAAAATGCACTCAGTTTACTTTTTACTCACTATGAGTAAGGATGGGTACCGGTATCCGGTGCCATGATGGCACCGGTTCTGACATAAATGGTAGTAACCAGACCGAAAAGCAGCGCACATTTCGGTGCTTTATTTCTGTTCTGTTTTTTTCCTGAGCTGTGATACACTTTAGATTCTAGCCAATCATTTTACGTTTCGAGGATAGTAGGCGGGCCCAGGTACGTACGTTCTTTTAGAGCAGAGCTACAGATTAAAAATGCCCAAGGCGAAGCGGTCAAAGTCTGGCTGTACTTCACAGCAAAAGATGCAAACTCAGCAGCCTGCAACAAGTGCTTTAAGCTGATACTGTGATACTGTCAAAGGAGGTAACACCTCAAATCCGATGAAACACCTGGCGACATATAGAATTTTGTTAAAAGCTGAGAAATGCACCGTATTTGATAGCTTGCTGCAAGACCTCACACTGAGCACATCTACTGCGGGTGAGGTGCCTGTTATCGGACCCGGAGTTAGCAACATCCCCCAAAAACTCGAAGAGGAGAGTCCTGGCCCCTAGCCCTGCCAGTGTAGCAGAAATGATGAGGATGATGATGCAGCAGCAGCCGTTCTTCTCTGGGCGAGTAGTTTAATGTTGTTGGTGTGTAATTTACGTTGAGTAGGCTAACCACGTTATTACATTAATGCATGTAAGGTGAACTAGCAAACATGATCATAGCTACATGCGGCTGTCTTCTTGTTTGATGGCAGATGCTCCCTTCACCCTGGACAAAAAGGCTAAAATGACCAAAGAAAAAGTGGAAAACAGTTAAACATGAGATGTTTGTGGACAAAGTTTGTGTTTTTTCCATTGTTTAAGCACTGCTTCCAGCCAAGAGTGATACCATATATGCCCCATAGCCGCAGAAAAGGCTAACATTGTTATCTTTTTACAAAAAAACAGCTGAACATGAGAGGTTTTTGGACAAAGTTTGTGTTCTCCGTTCTTTAAGCACCGGTTTGAGCACCGTTTAAGCACCGGCACCGTTTCAAAAGTACCGGTTTGGCACCGGTATCGGATAAAACCTAAACGATACCCATCCCTAACTATGAGCATCATTCATTATTCTCCCCCAGTAATTAAGGTTAGGATATGTATTTTTTTTTTAAAATTCCAATCCATTCTTCTTTTGCAGCATTTAAATAACCTTGAACAGATTTGATGGTTTTGTTACAGATTTTTCAAAAAAGTGTTTTGCTTTTTTTTTCACAAATTTGGGGATTAAATTATGTTGAAATGTACAAAACAGTGATGTCATGTTTTGAGACCAGGACCCAGGCACAGAGAGACTTGATGAATTTAAGATTCTTGTGATTTAATAAAGAAATTTGCAGACTTGCACAGAGATGGTAAAATTATGATGACTGATAACGGAGACGAAGACAACAGACGACGAGGACAGGGAGGAACAGGGGTTTAAATGCACCAAGGAGACAGTCAGAGGGAACTCGGCACAACTGGAGACATTTAGGGATGCAGGGACTGACAGAGACAGGGAAGAAATCTCATTGTGACGAGTAAAGTTTATCTTGCCTGGCTGGGCAGCTCTCCTGATGCTCAGCACCCCCAAAGCTCTGATCCTAGAATCGTCCCTGGTCCAACCAAACATCCAACAATTTCAAATCTACAAGCCACTGCACAGCTGCACTGTGGTGATATTTTGTATGCAGACTATAGAAGTCCAATGTCCAAATACTTTATGGTTTATTTATCCATTTTTGCAAGGAATAACAAAGACCCATTTTTGTTCCTTCCTGCTGCTTCTCCTGCTTTGGTAAAAAAAACCATAGGCCCACCCCAGTGCATGCTGGTTCTATACCAGTCTCTACAGTTCTTCCTGCGTGACTTAACAAGATAAACAACAAAATAAAACAAAACGAAGTAAATATTAACCTACAAATAAAAATTGTAAATAACCCAAAAACATAAACAAACCAACAAACTTTAACAAATTTCAAAATAAAAAAACTAAAGAATAAATAGCTCCAACACTGAGCTAAGACTCACACACCTCTATAAGCTTATGTTTTGCATATTTAGCTATTTAATTAAACGTCGTTCTGAATTGCAGAAATAACCAATATGCTTTAATTTGGGTGATTTTGCACCTTCTAGCATGATAAAACCAAATAGATTTGATCATTTATTTATTAAATAACACAGTAAATACACACATTTTAGGAATTGTACAGGCAGTTTCTCAGGACTTTGAAGTGCATATGTTACCAAACCTCTTTGTTTTGCACTGTCTGTGTTTTTAATTAAATGCTGACTGGACTCATAGGGTTGTCCAGAATGATGATGGTTCCTCTTGCTGTCATGGATCCTGCAACACAGCAGTAATATGAAAAAATGAAAAATGTGCACAATTATTAAGTGTCACCTACAGTGCCTCTTTATGTGAAGATCTGCAGACTTTAACCAGTTTATTGGATAAACTGAAAGTCTTGAGAAAGAGTTTATTAAAGCAATTACCTCGGAGAAAAGGCAACACATCATCCTCATGAAGACTGATTTGAGGTTCTACGTTCTTGCATTTTATGCCCTTGTTAACTATAGTCCGCCTAAATGTTGCTGCTAGTGTTTTGATAAAAAATTGCAAACAGTGAAGGGGAGAGTGGGCATCCCTGCCTGGTGCCCCTCAGGAGACAGATGCTGGAGGATGTCAGGGTTAGGGTTAGGCGTGAAAAAGTCCTCGGCTCTCTCTGAATACAGCCGTCTGCTGTGCTGACACGTGTTGAACTGCACTTATGTACAGTTTATTTCAGTGATCAGATCAAACAAAAACAAAAGAGGTGCAGCCTACTTGCTGAATAGGATGTTTGAAGTTGTTTGAAGTAAGAGTCAATTTGTACATCACTGGGGCATAAAATAAATATGGTTATTCAGACTTTAATTCCTTGGTAAATAGTGGCCCGGCTCTGACCTAAGGATAGAGATAAAGTTACAGCCTGTGCAGTGGTGGTGAGCATGAAAAGAAAGAAAGAAAGAAAGAGAGAATATTGTCTCAGTACATGTGTAATATAAATGTGAGAAGGCTTTTTAAATTCAAGCCATTCTAGACATTTTCAGTTTTGATGTACTGATAGCTAACCTGTTTTATCAGTTTAAAAACACATCCTTCGGTCATTATATTACCTTTATAAAAAGAGTAAGGTAAATATGCAAGTGAACTGTATATCAGTGGAAAATGGTATGTCTGATTTTCATTGAAATATAGTGATAGAACCAAGTGATAGAATGTGTGCAGCAATGACACCAAAGTCAAATTTGTGAGCTTTCATTTCTCTTAAAACACATTTTCCCATTTTGTTTTCATTCTGTGCTGAAACTGTACAAGAAATGAAACTTTCTTCAAGAACACAAACTGATTGCATGTTTAAAGAATGCTCTGCTGACAATTTAAAAAGTCACTTTTCATTAAAAAAGAAAAAACAATTTATAGATTATTCATTCAAATATCAGGTACAAAAATCCCTTAAAACTTTTAATAACAATAAAATTTCGAACAAATGAACAAAATGAAACTAAAACAACATGTTCATGAGTTGTTTCCCAATTCCTAGGCTGCATCCCACTAAGAACCTGGCCTTCGCAGTCTATGTGGGCCAGGTCCTTCGGAGACCGAGGAGCCCAGAAGTGCAAGGTTGTGAAATTGGACAGTCTAGCCTAGATTTGCGTCACCAGCTGTCTTGGTGGAGTTTAATAAACTCAGCTGCAGGTAATGTTTCATCCATACCTGCTCCTTATCTGCACCTACCCCACAGGGTGAAGAGGATGTGCATGGATTATTTTTATGTTCTCTGAGATTCACCTGGCCTAGCACACCTAGTGAGGTGTGCCTAAAAATCTGGCCAATGAGTGTATGCACTGTGGAAAAAGTCACAAAAGAATAAGTGCCAGTAGGTGGCAGCAGAAGAGCTTTAGTTTGCACGTGACATGTTTCATCTGACCTTGAGTCTGGCCCCAGCGTGGCTGCCTTCAGCAGGCCTCATGTCCCATCAGTAATATATTCATATACAATATTAAATGAATCTCTATGTTACTTTACTGCAAATATATATAACTGCTGATATTTACTGACCTAGTAAGATAGAGGCAGCAGGAGCAGGCCTACACATTACCACATTTAAAGCCTGAGCCCCACAGATCATACAAATGACTGATCAGTGCTTAAGTTTTTAGAAAAAAAAAGACAAAACAGTGAAACAGTGAAAACAACCTGTGTCTTTTTTGGAGTCTTTTTTGACCTCAGGAATTCGCATGATAAGGTGGGGCCAGGTTTCACAATGAACTCACCCGAAACTCTGGCTGATTGGGACCCACGCCCAGTTTCCCACCTTGGCTCAGGCGATTAAAGGATCATCAGGGGGTCCTTTTGTCCCTCTGTGGGGGGTTACTCCCACTAGGTTTATATCTGGGACTCTCCAACATTTGACCTTAGAACTGAAGAAGCTTCTCGGATGAGAGGTGAAACGTCTTCAAGTAACTTAAAGAAGTCCAGACGCTTTTCTTTGCAAGCTCCTTTGACTACGATGACCTGGATGACTGAGAACCTTCACTGACAACCTGTGATATCCTGCAAAAGTTAGTTATACTAACATAACATACATAAGAAGGACTTAGTGGCTGATCACAGGAAGAGGTGTAACAGCTGAAATCTGTAACATCAGCTTCATTTTGTTGCTTCTAATTACAGGAAAAGGCCCAGAGCAGCCAATTAGAGCCAGATTATGTCTTTAATTCCCGGCCACAGAATAAAAGGTTAACAATAACAGTAAAGAGCTTGCTTGTTTTATGTTTAATATGTGTAATTTAAAAGTGAACACAAGGCCAATGAGTGTAAGGAAGATTTAAGACTGTTTTCATAAAGTGCACTAAAGGTTAATTAGGAGGAGGATCAGTGATCCTGCGAGTTTCCACTGACGGTTGCTTGGAGCAAAGCTCAGGAGGGTGAGCTGTGTGCTGTTTGACGATTCAACAGGAATCCAGAGAGAATACGGAGCAGAACAACAGCTTTTATAATCACGTCTGTGCAACAGAAACTAACTGGGGCTCAAGTACCCCTCATATTCAGCGTCACTTTACTGAAGAGGCATTACAAGTCCTCCATCCATTTTCTTCTGCACGTCCAGATCAGGGGGGAGATAAAGTCTACCCCAGCAACATTTCAAGTTCTCCTAAATACAAGTCTCTTTACTAATATTAAAACTAAAGATCTATTCCTCAAATAAATTCACATTACAATACAATAATGCGACTAATGTAGTGGTGATTCCCTTTGTTTGTTCAACCAAACATCCTAAAGTTTAAAATCCAGAAGCCACTGCTGCACCGTGGTAATGTTCTGTACGCAGGCAACAGAAGTCCAGTGATCAAACTCGAAAGTTGTGTTTTATCTTTTTTTTCCAGTATGGCAAGCAATAACACATACCCATCTTTGTTCCTTCCTGCTGCTTCTCCTGCTCTGGTAAAAAACCATAGGCCCACCTAAGTGCATGCTGGTCCTACACCAGTCCCTTTATTTATACTAAATTTGCCTACAGTTCTTCCTGGCTGACTTAACAAGATAAACAACAGACCAAAACAAAATGAAACAAATATTAACCTACAAATAAACTCAACAACAAACTTTAACAAATCTCAAAATAACAAAAATAAAGAATAAATGGCTCCAACACTCTGGCCCCTGATTGTGCATACAATCACAATTACTTTAAAGTTATAAAAAAAGGAGCTATTCCCTCAGGCAAGTCCTTAATAATCTCTGTTCATGATGTTATTTCTCTTCCAGTAGCAAAAGAGGTTTTGCAACTGGCCTCTTCAAAACACACGTCGTTGTTTGTAGTCTCACAGAACGCACCAAGCCTTTTGCATCTTGGTTTACATTTAAGACTTTTGTCATCATCCATGATCCTCTTGGAGCTGTAGCGTCTGTAATCAAGACACTATCTCCAGGTATAAGAAATCTTTTAGTCCTCGTCCATTTTTGTCTTTCTTGCATCTTGCAAACAACTCTGCCATGTACTGTACCTTTTTACACTTTTTCCTGATATGAAGATCATTCATATCAATGCTTCATGAGTCATCTGAAACTCTGGTGATGGGTCTGTCGTTCAATATAGCTTCAACTTCACAGAAGACTGTTTGGAGTCTTTCATCACCCAAAGCTTGTTCTTTGAGAACTGAGACTAAAGTACTCCTTATGGAACGAATGAAACGCTCCCACACAATCCTTTGCCAATATTATTGAGAATAGCTCCAACAACCCCCGGCTTTTTTTTCTCAGTAACTGACTTCCCTGAATATTTCCCCTGCTTCTCATATAAATAGCTGCACAGAAACGTGTGAAAGATTTTTTTCAGTTTTTCGTTAATAAGATAGAACAACTCTGATGTATGACCGCCCTACCTTCACATGAAGTTTTTACAAAATTCACCTGCTCTACTGCCTTTGACACGTTTGAGCCTGTGTGTTTTAATCAGGTAGAAGAACTTTGTAATGGTATAAAGACATCAACTTGCCCAAAAAATGCCATGCCAACACATTTCTTGAAAAAGATTTTTAAGGTTGTTGGTTTTGACATTTTAGAGATTTGTAATAGCAGTCAGTTTTATGTCATTAACATGTTTTGGGATTAAAATCAGAGAATAAATGTTGGAAACTTCCTGTGTGACCAACAGTGGCTGCAGGCTGCAGCCTTTCCAGACACATTATAAAGACTTCTAAATAAACTTTGAAATCCCATGAAGTGCAGAAAGCTTCAGTAGAATCTGGTTTTATTTATTTGCTCTGAGGTTATCTTGGCACTGAAGCAGCACACAACACAAAGAAGAGACTGCAAATTTTACATGAGCACAAACTTTACATCAAATTTGAAATTCAAATCATTTGTATTTTACTAAGATATGTGGAACTGATTTGCTTAACTTATCCTGACCTGACTCTCCTCTGCTCTCCATTTTGAGTCCCTGACTAGTTGTAGTCATAAGTAGTTTATTTGACTTAAGTTCCTTTAACAGCAAAAGCAGAATAAACACTTGTTTTCTATTCAGCTTTATTCATATACAGCAGTTTTCTCTTCAGTTTTTGAAGCACTTTAATCCTTGCTGTTTAAAAGTTGAGGAAATAATGAGCAAAAGATAATTTCAAATATAACAACACCCAACCTGAGGACAGATTGTGTTACCAAACTATACCCTCCACTTTGACAAAGGTAGTGCTACTGTCAGTTAAGGGAATTTTTTTTTTGAACTTGTGGCTTCTGGCCTGCTGCAGTGGTGAGGTGGTGCAGGGAGCTCAGGGGGCCGTGTCAACAGAGGGGGACAGGTGTTCATGTTCAATTCAGTTTTATTTATACTGTGTCAAATCACAACAGCATTTGCCTTATATTGTAAGGTAGACCCTACAATAATACATACAAAGAAAAACCCAACAATCATACGTCCCATATAGCAAGCACTTTGGGAGAAGTGGGAAGGGAAAAAAGAAAACCTCAGGCAGAACCAGACTCAGAGAGGGGCGGCCATCTTCAGCGACCGGTTGTGGTAAGAGAATGAAGACATGATAAAAGACATGCTGTGGAAGAGAACCAGAGATTAATAATAAGTATGATTCAATGCAGAGAGGTCTATTAACACATAGTGAGTGAGGAAGGTGACTGAAGAAGAAATACTCAATACATCACGGGAATCCCCAGCAGCCTACAACTATTGTAGCATAACTAACTAAAGGTCACTCTGAGACATGATATTTCTACTTTTAGAGATATTGCTCAAATGGAAGGAAGCAGTCCTACATATTTGTTTAATAGGAGCGTACATTGAGGGACATATCCTGGTCAAAAATGAGTCCAAGGATCCTCACAGTGGTGAGATTCTGTAGACCTTTACTCTGTTCAGGGATGAACACAGGTGGTGACTTAAAACACCACCTATCACCGACAGTGCAGTCCTACCCGGCTGTTTCAACCTCTAACCCCAAAAACTCAGTAGGGTGGGGTGATGTCTTAGTAAGGTTTTACCTCTTGGACCCAGTGAATTTTTCCATACCTTGGTTGGAACTCACATCATCATTTTATCTTCACTCTGGTTCACGTCTGGATGCTGGAATGTCAAACTATATCCAACAACATTTTCAGAGTGGTCCTGGCAGAGTGATGTGGCAGATTCAGCTGTGATCTCTTGTGGGAAAAAGTTCCAAGCATCTTGCCCTGGATCATGATTTTTCCAGTCAGGCTGAAGAGGGGGATCGTTCAGCACCAATAAGGCGCTCAGCCAGCGGCACTTCTGGGTAAGGTTACTAAAGCTATGAGTTTCACCTTCCTGTCCGTGGAACCCCTGCCATTGAGAAATTATTCAAGTTTACATGGCTACAAACAACATTCAGACCAAAAAAAACCAATGTCCTGTTTAAGTTACTGTTTCTTATTAAACACACAATTTAACATCTTGTGATTGATTGCTGTCCCACAAATGCACAGTGTAGTGTATATACAATGTGTGTAATGTTGTATCTGTAACTCCAACAAACCTGAGCAGCAGTGCCTTTGAAACTGTAGTAAACAGCAAGCTGAAGGTTCTGAAGGGTTAACTTTGTGTATTCATGAACCTGAAACAAATAATGAAACCTGTCATTGATCTTTATCACAGAAGCTTCAGGCTACATCCACACGCACATGGGTATTTTTGAAAACGGAGATTTTCATTTAAAAAGAAAAACAAACGTCCACACGTAAATGCCCAAAATGAAGGAAAACACTGCCAGGAACGTGCCAAAACAACAGGTGGTGATATATTCCTAACTGTGTAGAAATTTTGGCCAATCAAAGTCTAGAAGCCTCGGTGGGAAAGAGTAAACAAAGATGGCGTATAGAAGCAGAACTGAGTCCTATGTGTCGAGGGACAGTAACTTTGTGTGTATATTCATTATATATTTGTGTGTATAAGTAAGCATTTAAACACAGCAAAATTAACAGTAAGAGTATTTTGTGTAAGTCCGCCATTGTAGAAATTATTTTCACCGAAACAATAACGTAGCGCAGGGTGTGATGTCAAAAAAGGCGCACATCTTTGATGCAGCGTTTTTTCAGTTTTCATCCACATGTAAAAGCAAAAATTGATTTTCCCAAAAAAATAAGTTTTTAAAAATCTCCATTTTCAGTGACTGAAAACGCCGTTTACATGTGGACGAAAGGTGCAAATGCATAGAAAAATCTGTGTTTTCGAATATACCCATGTACGTATGGACGTAGCTTTAGTGATCATGTTTAACACATCCAAAACACATTAGTACCTTCTGAGATGCTTCAGTGCTGTCCACATTAAGGTTAAATACTGACTCTATCTCTTTCTTCTTCTGCTCTATTCCCTTTGCCCCAGATTGAAAGTTGCGCTATAATCATCAGAGGGAATGAAAATATTTTTTATACAAGAAAAAAAGTTCACACTACACTCTGATCTCACCTCGTTAGACTGTATAATGTACCTGAATGCCAACTTTGATTTGCTCTGGGTCGCTCTGAGCTGCCTGCTTGATTTTAGGCTTGATTCTAGCCCAGTCCTTCCTCAGTTTTTCATACATCTCTTTCAGTCTGGTTTCATTTACTGGGTTCCCCATCTTTAGCGCAAGCTCAATCTCTCCTGCCACTCTGGTAATAGTAATAGATAATGTTGAAAAAAATAACAGATGGCAGTGTCTGGAGCAACATACACAGCACTGTTAAATCAGTGTTTCTGTACATTACCTGTCTTTGAACGATTTGAATTCTTCTTCAGTTTCTTTATGTGCAGATCTGTGGAATAGTGTTTGGTACAAATAAATGATTTGTTTCTGTGCTCCACAGTTCACATGACTATAGATATTTTTTGTTTCGTGAGTGGTTTCAAGTTTCTTTATTATCTGAAAAAATTGTAAATTAATAACTTTTCATGACCTTCGGAGTTAGTATTCTTATTTTTAGTTGAATCTAAAAATAATAATACATCCACCAAACTAATTCTGTGTTCACAAGCATACAGCCACACCAACAGAGGAGTTCCTTAAAAATTAAAACTGGAGAAAATCACATTTAAAGACAACAAGTAGTCATTTGATTAAAAGTTATGAACATGAATACCTTGATATAAATATCATCGCTGTGTTTGACACATTGGCGTGCTCTAACATTAAAGTATAAAATACTTCTGTAATTTCTGCAAACTGTAAACAGCTAATACCTAAAAAGTCTGCAATCTGCACTTTTATTATTGCATGTCAGTTTCTAAATTACATATATTTTTTAATCTTGAGTACAGGGTAGAAAAAGGAAAAAAATGTATCTCTGTTCCAAAATATTATGAAGGTTGCTGTGATTGAGGACACACATGTTTCTATTAATAAAATAATAAATAAAAAAATTAATCAAATTATAAATGTGGGCTGTAACTACTGTCATGATTCGGCTGTTTACAGGCAGGAGGAGGACCCAAAATGGAGAACTCGTAACACACGGGAAAAACTCAAAATGCAGCTTTATTGCTGACATGGAAATGATACAGAACCAAAGTAAACTGGAAAATATAAACTAACCCACATGAAAAAGACATTTAAATAAATCTTATAAAGTTTGTATCTGTCTTGTGTGAAACTTGTATGAAAGCATACAAGAGTAAAAACAGATATAAGATCCCTTGAACAATTATATAATAAAACTTGTACGTTTTGGATACTTACTAAAACAATATATGAAAGTAATGAGAAAGTGGCCACTTTAATGAGTTAAGTCATATAAGGTTTTACTATTTCTTTTCCATATGGGAATATTCACCAAGAGACACAGACACATGAGAAAGGACACAACACTGACACAGAGAAACACAGGGCTTAAATACACTGGGGAATAAAGAGGGGAATGAGACACAGAAGGAGCGCAAAGCTGGGAGTAATCAGACATGGTGAGACCAAAGGGAAGCAAAACTCAATACATTCACGTAGGACACAGAACTTCAAAGTAAAACAGGAAACGTAACACTGAGATGCAGACTTTAATAGGTGATACAGCTGACAGGGGAGACAGAGCAACTAAGAAACATAGAGACCAAACATAAGGGAGGCACAAATAACACAAAACACCGGGTCAATGACCCAGGACCATAACAAGCACAGCCTGAATGTGGATTTGAAGCATTTTTAAGTCTTTTATGTATTAAAATGTGTTTACCTTTCTTTTTGGATTTTCTGTTTGTAAAATGTTTCCATTTGAGCCAAACTGTTAAAACATAAAAACAAGAAGAAGTTATTCCGATACAGGTCCAATTTAAATTTTCATCCCCTTTTAATGTTATTTTTTAAAACCAATCTCTTAGTAAAATAGTAGTGTGTAAAAATGGTATGTGCCTTTTTGGAAGAAATTTAACAATTAATTCAAAAAAATTTTGAGGATAAAAATTCAAGTCTAAAATGAACTAATATTAGGAACAGAATGATTTAAATAATCATGGACATGTATATTGAGCGACAGTGGATAGAAATACTGGTTCATAAGTGTCCATAAAAATTGCAGAAATCTAATTACCCTGGTTTTTTGAGGGTCACTTCGTAAACTTCTTCCATTTCACCCAAACTATTTAAAAACAAACAAATTCATGTGTTAAAACGCATCAGATCATACATTCATCGTTAAACGCAGATTCTGTGAACAATATCAGATCAATCTTTTTTTTTTTTTTTAAATAATACCATACATATAGAAAACAACACTAACAGTTTAAATTCTACATTTGTTTCTTTAAACAAAATAAATCTGTTTTGTTTGATATTGTAAATCACTGTTATTAAGCTATCATGAAGTTGTTGATCTGTTCCATGGCACCCTTTGGCATCCTCCTTTTGAGCCACTGGAGGAACTCCATGAACTCCAGTGAACTTCATGCTCAGTTGATTTACAGGGATAAGGGTGGTCATCTGTCTCAATCCTGCTGAAGGTACGCAACACTGGTCCAGTGTTCCATAGGGTTTTTTGACTGCTTTTGAGAGATTTATACTCACTGAAACTGGGAAAAAATATTTTGAAAAATTAATCTCAGCCGGTTTTCAATTGATGTGTATTGTAGGGGTGGGTTTTTATAATCGATTCATCGATTAAAATCGATTCTGGCTTGGATAACGTAAAATCGATTCATTAAAATCCTGAATCGATTTTTTAATATAAATTTATTTTGCCCGAAATGCCAGAATCTCTGGTGACATCTCACAAAATTTCAAGAACCACCAAACAGTTAAGACAGTAAATGAGAGCAGGTACAGGGATTCTGCACATAGACTTAAACACACAGCGCGACCCGCGGATCAGAATCGGTTAGATGTCGCCTTTCTCACAGCCGGGGCTGAAAGCCGACAGCTCGCTGATCCGGGTCCGGGCTTTGTGTTCACGCCCTTTATGCGCTGATTCTAAAGCTGTTAGTTTGATCTCTCTCCAAACAATATTGACCGAACCAGCAGCAAAAGAAGATCCAAACGCTTCACATAAACATCGTCATGAATTCACTCTTTTACTGTTTTGCTTCCATTGCGATACGCAGCTCTCTCTCTCTCTCCCTCTCCCTCCCCCCCCTCCTCTCTCGAACAGTTTCCCTTTCTTCATTATTCGCTTGCTTGTTACCCACAAGTCTACTGTTGCTTACAGCGCTGTCGGCCGCTGTTTTTTCCCTTTTACATTCTTCCGAAAAGAAAAACTCATTTCTGCTGTTCAATACTGAACAAATTGAAACTTTTTAAAATTATTCAAAATGCAAAATGCTTAGCCGTGTCTCTAATAAAACCGCTGTAACGTCAGAGGTAATGTTCATTAATTAATGGTTTTCTTTCGTTTTTGATCTACTGCAGAATATTTTTATAAAATCCCAGGCCAGGAAAACCGCCTTCATGTTTTTCTGTGTTTTATCCTCAGCTACTTTGACGCAAAGGCATCTGCTGTGACGCTCACACCTGTGATAAAGTCTTGCGTGTGTCAGCTTCCTTTTTATTGATACAAAAATATGTAAATGTACTGATCTGAATTATATTTCTGACTGTCAAAATTTCCCAGATTTAAATCGAATCCAATCCAATCGAATTAAATCGAATCGTGGATCGTGGATCGAATCGAATCGACCTTGTGAATCGGAATTGAATCGATTCTAGAAATCAGTGACGATACTAGTGTACTATACTATACTATACTAGTGTATTATCAAGCATACCACTCTGCAAAAGACTAAAATTTCACTGTTTAAAATAATACTTTAACAATGTTAGTATAATTATGTGAGTTTGTACAGTAGACTTTGATGTTTCACCAGAATATGCCAACAGTACCTCTGTATGAATGGATTCAGTTCCTCCTCTAGACGTTTCACAGACCTGTGAGAAAAAATTCATGGTTTTAGTGTAATTAAGCATATGTATTATCAAGCATACCAGTTTGCAAAAGACTAAAATTTCACTGTTAAAATACTTTAACAATATGAGTGTAATTATGTGAGTTTGTACAGCAGACTTTGATGTTTCACCAGATTAATCGAACAGTACCTCTCCATGACTGAATTCAGTTCCACCTTTTGATGTTTCACCACCATACTGTGAGACAAATATACAGCATGTAAAGCAAAATTCTTGGTGAACAAATTAAAAAAAATGAAATAAAAAGAAGAAATGAGAAACTTCAGACTTTTATGAAAGATGAGGAAAAAATGTTTTGGGTGTTCACTGTTCGTAGACTTAAATTACACCTTTCTTGGCTGCTACTTCAAAACACATTGTGTGCTGTCTGTCCTGCGTGCTGCACAACAACATTCAATATTTAGTATTTACTGCTGTTTACACTTAGCTAGATTAATGCGATGGTGTTTTGTTTGTGTTGCTTTTGTTTTTTTTGCTTGTTTTCTATTCTTTCTCTCTAAACAGGTGATCCAGGAGATTTCCCCCCCCTTTCTCACTGTCCCTCTCCCCTTCTGTTTTTCTTTTCCTTCCTCTTTCTCTCTCCCTTTCCTATCCCTCACTCATGTCTGTCCCGTCTGTAACATCTGAAAATAAAATAAAATAAATAATAAAACCAAAGGTCGATCAAATGGACCAATACGGCAATGCCACGATGATCCATTTGGCAAAGTAAATCCATTTGGTATCCTTGTTGGTCTTCAGACAACAATTCTGACGGCTAAAGAACCAAATGGGACAGGCGAAAAAAAAAAAGAAAAAATGTTTACTTTGCCTGATGAAGTTTTTTTCCCGTCTCAGCCAAACTGTTTAAAAACATAATATAGAGGTTATTCACAATATGCAATATATTCAGTCAGCTCCATGATTAGAAATACATCTGTATCTACAGTTTTGTGTACAAGTCCACCACCTGATTCAGCATCTTGTAGAACAAACTTTAGCAGCAGTAACCTGCGTTGATGTGTCACTTTATCAGCCAGAAGTCTTGTGCTTTGTTCACCCCCAGCTTTGCAAGCCTAAACCATAGCTATGTTCTTTTATATGGAAGAAGATTTCTCTCACAACCCTCCCAAACAGCCGTGCTTGAGCAGTTTTTTTCTAATTTTGATGTCATTATTATTAACCTTTAACCTGCTCACTGAGGCCTGTAGAGTTCCTGGGTTTGCAATGAATTTGGTAAAACGCCCACTCCTAGGAAGATTGTTATGTTCTCTGGTATATTTACATTACCTCTTCATATGTAATGAGTCCCCACCCCTTGGTTATGACACATGAATATTTCTTTAAGGCACTCCAGCTAGCCCATCCATGCCCAAAAGCGTACATATAAAATGCCTGTACAGAAGTAAAACCAGTGATCGTTGACCACCTGCGCTTTGTGTGGTACCATATGTCGAGGCATTGTGTGTCCGTTTACGTTTGTATCACTGCAGCTTCTGACCCAAGCTCAGAAGCTGCAGTGATAATATTTTCTGGTGCCTTGTCTTGCACTCTCACATCCTGCAGTTCCTTCAGTCCCAGATGGAGGCGGTGAACCTACATGGCATGGTGGTGATCAGGCAATTAAGGAAGTTTGCGTTGGACACTCAGCATTTAGTGGGGCCACTTTAATCTCCTGGCACCAAAGGGCAGCCAGCAACTTAAAATTTGCATGCCAGGGCCCCTGGCTCCCCCCTTAGACCTGGACATGTTCTATGGCACTCTTCTTTTGAGCTGCTGGAGGATTAGTGAACTCCATGCTCAGGGTGGTCATCTGGGTCAATCCAGAGATCCTGCTGAAGGCCTTGTCCAAATTTCACCTATTCCAGTCCACTGAGCTACGGACAGATTCCACTAAGAGCCTTGACCAGGAGGTGGCTCAGCAGGCTACTCTGTGCTCAGGTCATTGCAGGCGGCAGGTGTGGGTTAGAGAAACCTAAATTTCAAGACAAACAAACTGCTAAAACCTCCCTTATTGAGGTTATAGATATGCTCACACTTGCTGATGATCAATAACATAGGTCCAGTGTTCAGTGCTGATTTTTTCACTGTTTTTGAGAGATTTTTACTCACTGAAACTGGGAAAAAATATTTTGAAAAATTAATCTCAGTCAGTTTTCAGTTGATGCGTATTATCAAGCATACCACTCTGCATAAGACTAAAATTTCACTGTTTAAAATAATACTTTAACAATGTTAGTATAATTATGTGAGTTTGCACAGTAGACTTTGATGTTTCACCGGAAGATGCCAACTGTACCGCTGTATAACTGAATTCAGTTCCTCCTCTAGACGTTTCACAGACCTGTGAGAAAAAAAATCATGTTTTTAGTGTAATTAAGCATATGTATTATCAAGCATACAGTCTGCAAAAGACTAAAATTTCACTGTTAAAATACTTTAACAATATGAGTGTAATTATGTGAGTTTGTACAGCAGACTTTGATGTTTCACCACCATACTGTGAGACAAATATACAGCATGCAAAGCAAAAGTCTTGGTGAACAGATTAAAAAAAAAGGATCAAATAAAAAGAAGAAATGAGAAACTTCAGTTTTTTTCCCATCTCTGCCAAAATGTTTAAAACCATTTTAGAAAAGTTATTCACAATACACACAACAATTTTGAAGAATTCATTTCAGAGTTTTAATGTTTATTGAGCTTTTCTAAAATGTAAAATCTTATGATATGAAGATCATATAGCAACATAGAGTATAATTCATCCAGTCTATACTGTGTCAAGCTGTGAAAACCATGTAAATGAAGCAATTTAAAACATTTCTGATCAGAAACATCAAATGATATTAAAAAAAGAGCGAATCCTTACCTTAGCTCCTGTGGAGCTGCTGCTTGATTGCAATCTCTAATTTGAAGGTAAAGAGGAAACACTGATATCACAGATATTTAGGCAGATATCCAGAGAGGAAAAATACTAAACCTTATCTGCGCACTTCATACTCTGTCATATCATTTCAAACTAAGGAAAACTGTTAAACAAAACTTCAAATTACATTCAGGCATTTTCACGTTTAAATGGTTCTAATTAGTGTAACCTTTAAATCTGCCAGTTTATGCAGATGATAAAGGTTGATATAATGTACTTACCTGCTTTGAGTACTCATCGTGGTGTCTCCTGTCTTGTTTAGTGAAAGTCTTTTTCCAGTCTGACACAAGTACGACTGTTACACTGAACTCCACAGACCAGGGGGTGGAGTTCAGTGAGGTCCGCCCCCTGGTTTGTTCATAAATACTCTTTAACTGCTGCTCTTCAGCACTGTTTCCACAATGGATAACTCATACATCATAGCAATAGACTTTGGCACTGCATACAGTGGGTATGCTTTCAGTCTGACAAAAAGAGAAGCAGAAATTGAACCTCGTTTAAAATACTGGGGTCAACAGGTTGCACTGAGGACCCCAAAGACTCCGACCTGCATCCTTTTTGATGAGCATGAAAAATTTCTCAGCTTTGGTTATGAAGCCCAGTCAGCTTATTTTAAAACACGTGGCGATGAAGCCAGAAAGAAATTCTTCTTTGAATGCTTCAAGATGTCCCTCTATGGCAAAGTAAGTGTAACGATCTGATTATATCAATATTCTAATATCTCTCTTTCTCTCTCTCTCTCTCTCTTTATATATATGTATATATACATATATATATATACACACATACATATATATAGAATAGAATAGAATAGAATAGAATAGAATTCAACTTTATTGTCATTGCACATGCACAGGTACAGGGCAACGAAATGCAATTTGCATCCATCCAGAAGTGCTTTAGTGATATAGATATATTACAATATATTAGCAATAATATAGATATGTGAGTATATTACAGAAATGGGTCTATTATGGTATGTTATAATGTACACGGTATGAAGTATGTTGTGAATATTCTATAACTATAAGTATATACAGGCTGTAGTGAGTACAAGCTATGTACAGGATATGAACAGGATATAAATATGAAAAACTATACAGAATATGAAATAAATAACTTTACAGAATCTGAGATATACAGCTATACAGAAATGGGAACTATGCAAGTTGTAAACAGTTGTAGGATTAAAGATTATCTAATGTACAGAATGATTATTTACACAGAGCTATACAGTAGTGCAGTTAAGATAAGTGAGGGTGTAGATAGTTTCTACAGAGGCTGAGCAGTTCCCGTACCAGACTGTTATACAGTTGGTCAGGATGCTCTCGATGGTGCAGCGATAGAAGTTCACCAGGATGTCTGAGGACAGGTGGTTCTTCCTCAGAGTCCTCAAGAAGAAGAGGCGCTGGTGAGCCTTCTTGACCAGCTTGGAGCAGTTGGTCGTCCAGGTGAGATCCTCGGAGATGTGGACTCCCAGGAACTTGAAGCTGCTCACACGCTCCACAGCCGTCCCCTTAATGTGGATGGGTGGATGTGGGTCAGCATTCCTCCTGTAGTCCACGATGAGCTCCTTGGTCTTCTCGGTGTTAAGCAGCAGGTTGTTTCTGTCGCACCACTCAGCCAGACGATCCACCTCCTCCCTGTAGGCGGCCTCATCATTGTCACTGATGAGGCCAATCACCGTGGTGTCATCTGCAAACTTAATGATGGTGTTGGAACCATCAGCAGGTCTGCAGTCGTGGGTGAAGAGGGAGTAGAGGAAAGGGCTCATCACACAGGCTTGTGGTACACCGGTGTTCATTGTGATGGTAGATGAGCAGTGGTTATCCAGCCGGACATGTTGGGGGCGGTTGGTCAGGAAGTCCAGTAACCATTTGCAGATGAGGGAAGTGATGCCCAGGTCTGTCAGTTTCTTGATGAGTTGTGAGGGGTGGATTGTATTGAACGCTGAACTGAAGTCTATAAACAGCATTCTGGCGTAGGTGTTGTTGTTGTCCAGGTGTGAGAGGACAGAGTGCAGTGCGATGGAGACTGCATCCTCTGTGCTCCTGTTCTGGCGGTATGCGAATTGGTGGGGGTCCAGGGTGGGGGGGAGACAGGATTTGAAGTGTGCTAGGACCAGTCGCTCTAAGCACTTAGTGATGATGGGGGTGAGTGCTACTGGGCGGTAATCATTGAGGCAAGATGGGTTGGAGTTTTTGGGTATCGGGACGATGGAGGTGGATTTGAAGCAGGCCGGTACCACAGCGTGGGCCAAGGACAGATTGAATATGTCTGTGAGCACTCCTGCAAGCTCCCCAGAACACGCTCTGAGAACACGCCCGGGGATGCCATCAGGGCCTGCAGCCTTGTGGACATTGATCCTGCTCCTACATCGGTGGGGGAGAGAGTCAGAGGTTGGTGGTCTGGCGTCATGTCTGCTTTGGTTGTGGTTGTGGGGTTCCCTCGCTCAAAACGAGCATAAAAGTTGTTGAGCTCATTGAGGAAGGAGACATCAGAGGATGCGGGGGAGGGTTTGGTGGTCCTGTAGTCTGTAATGGTCTGGAGTCCTTGCCACATGCGTCGGGGGTTGGAGTTGGAGAAGTGTTCTTCTACCTTCTTTTTGTAATGGTGTTTGGCTTTTTTGATGCCCTTCTTTAGATTAGCCCTGGCTGTGCTGTAGGCGTGTGCATCTCCTGACCTAAAGGCAGTGTTGCGGGACTTCAGGAGGAGACGAACATCCCGGTTCATCCAAGGCTTCTGGTTGGGGTACATGGTGATCCGTTTCTGGGTGGTGACACTGTCTGTGGTTTCGGAGATGTAATCCAGTACAGATGAGGCGTACTGTTCCAGGTCTGTGTGGGTGAACATATTCCAGTCTGTGTTTTTAAATCTGTCCTGGAGCACTGCGTCTGTCCCCTCTGGCCACACTTTAATTGTCCTCACAGCAGGTTTCACACGTTGGATGAGTGGTGAATACCTAGGTGTGAGGAACAGGAAGAGATGGTCCGATTGTCCAATGTGGGGGAGGGGTGTGGCTTTGTAGGCTCCAGCCAGGTTGGAATACACATGGTCTAAAGTCTTGTCTCCTCTGGTGTGGCAGGAGACATGTTGGTGGAATCTGGGGAGGACTGTCTTTAAGTTGGTGTGGTTGAAGTCGCCAGCAACAATAAAAGCAGCCTCGGGGTGTTTATTCTGGTGTTTGTTAATGGCTGCAGAAAGTTCTTTCAATGCCAACCTAGCATTAGCGTCGGGGGGTATATACACGGCAGTGAGTATGATAGAGGTGAGTTCTCTGGGGAGATAATAAGGTCTGCATTTGACCATTAAAAACTCCGCATTAGGTGAGCAGTGACTCTCAGTAGTAGTGGAGTTCATGCACCAAGCATTGTTAATATAAATGCACAAACCTCCACCTCTGGTCTTGCCGGAGTCATCTGCTAGCCTGTCGGCTCGGTGTGTGTGGCGTCCTGCTAATTCGATAGCATTGTCCGGGCAGCTGTTGTTCAGCCATGTTTCGGTGAAAAACATGACATTTGAGTCCATAGTCCGTCTGTTGTTAGTGATGGAGAGCCGTATCTCATCCATTTTGTTTGCCAGAGAACGGACATTGGCGAGAAAAATACTGGGTAAAGGCAGCCGGTGTGGTGTTAGCTTTAGCTTAGCCTGTAGCCCTCCGCGCCTACCTCGCCTTTGTTTACGATCTCGGCGCCGTCTGCGTGCACTTCCGCCCGGCCGGGGAGAGTGGGCAGCCTCCGGTGTTCTGGAGATCTCTGGGATGAGTCGGAGATCGGCGATAAAACTGTTGGAGTTGTGAGTCCAGATGTCGAGAAGCTCTTGTCTGCTGTAGGTCAGCAACGCACAGCAATTCTGGACGAATAATCCGGTTAAAAGTAGATAAAAAAACGCTAAATAGCAGATTCTGGAGAGACACTGAGCCTCGCGTTGTTCACGCGCCGCCATATAGCAGATAACCTTAAAACAATTCTGCAACAGAGAAAAAAAAAACGGAAAAAACCCATGAATGATCTACATATAAACATTATCGGATGCTGCTGAAGTAAAGCAGAGCAAAGTTACAGAGGTTTTATTAGAGACACAGCTAAGCATTTTGCAATTTTGCATAATGTTTTTTTTTTTTTTTGCGCCTGTCCCGTTTGGCTCTTTTGCCATCAGAATTGTTGTCTAAAGGCAAAGAAAGATGCCCAACGGATTTACTTTACCAAATTGACCATCCCAGCCTTGCCGTAATGGTCCATTTGATTCACCTTTTATTGTTTATTTTATTTTCACTTACTGAATACGGGACAGACTTGACTGGGGGAAAGAAGGGGAGAAAGAAAGAGGGAAAGAGAAACAGCTGAGAAGAGGGACGGGGGAGAAGGGCAAAAGACAAACCAACAGAATGAGCAGAAAAAAAAAAATTTTGCATAATTTTAAAAAGTTTAAACTTGTTCAGTATTGAACAGCAGAAATGAGTCTTTCTTGTCGGAAGTAAGTAAAATAACAGGGCTGTAAACAACGGTAGACTGGTGGGTAATAAGCAGTGTTAGGTTTTGTATTGTTGATTGTCATTTATGCTTAGAAAAATTTACTCATATATGCTTAGAAGTATATAATCATTTGTAGATTGAAAGAATGTCTCATCCTAGGAGGTCTGTAACAACTCTATGTAGCATGAAGAGGGGAGTGCGTTCACTCCTCTGCAGAGTGTCCTGGCTGATATATGGTTTAGCAAACACACGTATATCTCTTTAAGTATAAGAGCCTTTTGTTTAGATAGATCAGTTAGACGCCTGGCACCAGCTTTGGGGAGGCTTCACAGGGTCACATCTTGATCTCACACACACACACACACACACACACACACACACACACAGGCAAGGTAATCTTTGTGTGTATGTAGACGTCATATGTTAATGAACCTATGCATATTCATGTAACCTCAATAAAAGAACAGTGGTACGGGAGAACGGAGAGAGCAACTGGGGTGGGGCGAGGGAACGGCGCCTGTCCGGTTTTCTCCCGTGCACGAGAAACATGAAGAACGTTGCCTACTTGTGTCTTGCTTTGCAGTGTAATTATATTGTCTTCAACATTCCAGCGGATAGGTTCAAGCTACAAACCTATCAAGCAGAATAATGCAGAAAACAGAGATTTTTAGACAGGAAACTGTTCTTTAAGTGCACTGAGAGAGAGAGAGAGCTCTGCATGAAGTTTAATTTTATTGTGGTGGAAGCACAATAGCAAAAGTAAGAGCGAATTCATGCTGATGTTTATGTAAAGCGAAATGCAAAGTGTAGTTTGGATCCTCTTTTCGGCCCACCGACGCATCAGGATCTGTGAGCTGTCGGCTTTCAGTCCTGATGGCATACGGTGTACGTGCTGTCGGTCACTGACTCTGATGCGTCGACGGATCCGCTCTTTGTGTGGTTGTCGAAATGGTTTTGTGAAGTTTAACCTGAGATTCTGACGTTTTTTGGCAAAATGCATTTATAATAAAAATCGATTTGGGATTTTAATGAATCGATATCACGTTATCCAAGTAAGAATTGATTTTAATCGATAAATTGATTATCAAAACCCACTTCTATTACAAACCTATTAACTAATATCCAGTCTGCCATCATAGACGCTTAATAGTGATGTGACAATTGAAGCTGCAAATGGACGGTCAATGAAGGCACTGAAGGTGTTCACAGAAGCTCTGAGACACCTGAAGGAGGACGCTCTGAAGTTCATCTCAGAAAATGCTGGTGGGAAGCAGTTCATAGCGTCTGACTTCACCTGGGTGGTGACTGTACCGGCCATCTGGGATCCTTCAGCAAAACAGTTCATGAGAGAAGCTGCGACACAGGTAACAAAGACAATATGTACTGTACAGCTGTTTTAAAGAGAAAAATGATTTATTTACCTTTGATTTCTAGGCAGGAATTGTGACCCCAGGAAAGGAAGACAGACTGGCCATTGCACTGGAACCAGAGGCAGCCTCAGTCTGGTGTAAGAAGCTGCCAGCTGATGGTTTTAAAACAGAAAATAACAGTGAAGTCACATTTGAACAGGCTTCAGGAACACAATACATTGTGGTGGACTGTGGAGGTACTCTATGTTTTCAAAGTGCAGTTTTTCTTACTTTTTTATGTTTTTATGGTTTGAAAGAGATAGAAGCCTTTTATATCCACTGTGGGCGACCATCATTGAACAGAGGTGGTGGTTTACGACGCCAACTGTCTTCCAGCTATAATCCAGTTTTGACATCCCTTTCCAGACGCCTTAACGCCCACTCACAACCTGGGCCATCTGACCTCAGGAAATCACACTATAGGGTGGGGTTAGGTTCCACAATAAGCTCACCCGAAACCCTTGGTGATTGTAACCCACACCCATTTTCATGCCTTGGCTCATGTGATTAGGTAGAATAGAATAGAATGCCTTTATTTTCACTATACAGATATACAATGAGATAGCCTACAGAGCATCTCCTGATCAGTGCAAATGTGTGTGTGTGTGTGTGTGTGTGTGTGTGTGTGTGTGTGTGTGTGTGTGTGTGTGTGTGTGTGTGTGTAGGGGGGGGAGACAATGGCTCATGTGATTAGGTAGAGGATCATTAGGGGGTCCATTGAACTCGAGGCAAACTGTTTATAAGATTGGGGAAACCTGCAGTCAGCTGTGACTGAAGAAATCACTTGGATGAGTGATGAAACGTTTCTCCCACTGAAACCGCTACGTCCAGATGAACAGAATCAACTTTTTGAGATATACAGTTTCATACAAATTTCCTGTATCGTATTTATATACACTTACTATGTTATTATGTATGTTTGTATTTAGATAAATTATTTGTCCATTGAAGCATGAGACCAGACTGTGTTATGGGTTTCTAGACTGATGTACAGTGAGTAAACAGAGGAGCTCCAGGTTTAAAGATTAGTTTGTTTCCACTGTAATACAGTCTAGCACTGTTAAAATATATTTGTATCAACTCTTTATCATTGTATGCGGCAATATACACACTTGTGTATAGTTCTGTGTATTCACCAGTGAGTGATAAAGGCCCCAAACTCTGCATTAGGAGGGTGGAGGAGAGAATAATTTGTAAAGATGCTATCACTTGTCACTTTTAATTATTTTTAATTACTTTCTATGTGTTGCAGGTGGAACCATTGACATCACTGTTCATGAAGTCCTGGAGGGAGGAGCCCTGAAAGAGCTGCACAAGGCCTCAGGAAATGATCTGGGGGGAAAAACTGTGGATAAAAAATTCAAAGAATTCCTCAGAGAAATCTTCAGTGATGGTTTGTGGGATGCATCTCACATAGCGGGGAATATCTCCATCTGCAGTAGCCTTAAAAAGACTATTCTTCGTTCTCCTGTCAGACGCCTCGCTGCTGTGCTGTCTCGCTGGCCAGTTATCATGATTGTTTTTTTTTCTTTGGGTTTTTTTTTTTTGGTTTTTTGCATTCACAAAGACTATCCAAAGACTTTTTGGTCATTGTCAAATAGACACTCTGTGATTACGGACTGAGGAAGTTGTAGTGTTACAACCCCAGGACTGAGAAAAAATGACTCTCTACATAATATATTCATGTATATCTTGGTTAAGAGAAGTGGCCATTGATGATAATAATAAACATTCCTGCAGAAGTTCTCTGATGTCTCTGCAATAATCGGCCTCATCACTGATGGGGACGACAAGGAGTACAGAGGACTGACTCAGGACTTTGTGGACTTGTGCCAGCAGAACTACCTCCAGATCAATGCCAGTAAAACCAAGGAGCTGGTGGTAGACTTCCGCAGGCACGAGCATCCTCCACTGCAATCACTGAACATCCAAGGTATGGACATTGAGGCTGTGGACAGCTACAGGTACCTTGGTGTTCATCTGAACAACAAACTGGACTGGACTCATAATTCAGAAGCCCTCTACAGGAAAGGGCAGAGCAGGCTGTACCTGCTGCGGAGACTCAGGTCGTTTGGAGTAGAGCGCCCACTCCTGAAGACCTTCTATGACTCTGTGGTGGCCTCAGCCATCTTCTATGGTGTGGTCTGCTGGGGCGGCAGCATCTCTGCTGGGGACAGGAAGAGACTGAACAGGCTGATCCGAAGGGCCAGCTCTGTTCTAGGATGCCCTCTGGACCCAGTGGATATGGTGAGTGACAGGAGAATGGTGGCTAAGCTGTCATCACTGTTGGACAACATCTCCCACCCCATGCAAGAGACTCTGACAGCACTGAGCAGCTCCTTCAGTGGGAGACTGCGGCACTCACGGTCTGGGACGGAGAGATTTCGCAGGTCTTTCCTCCCCACTGCTGTCAGACTCCACAACAAAGACTTTTGCAGCTGATCAAACCCTCACACGTGCAATAAGACTGCTACAGTATATGCGCAATTCTTGTACAATTCTTCTTCTGACAAAGTTGTACTTTTGTATTTTCTTACTCAGTTGTATATAGCATTTGTATTTCATTCTATTGTACATATTATTCTATTCTATTGTATTTTATTCTATTGTATATAGTATTTTATTTTATTTTATTGCATTCCAGTGTTTTCTAATTTCTGCTACATAACTTTGCACTTTTGCTGTAGCAAAACAAATTTCCCACCTGTGGGACTAATAAAGGTCATCTTATCTTATATTAATGTTGGGTCTGGGCACAGGCCCACCGCTGGAACGAGACAATTTAAAAACACAGCATAAGCATTGAACACCAAGTAGGCAAAGTTCTTCGTATCGCTGCAAAAATCATATAAAACATAATTTAATGTTAATTCATTGTTTCATGTTAATCCTGGATCCCTCCTCTTGACACATGGACACTCCATTGAGTCAACTCATCAAAATCAGATTCCTGTCTTAAAGAAAAAGGTTAGCTAGATCACGTCCCAGGCAACATCAGGGCATCTTCTCCTCTGGAGCAGCACCACCCTGGACCTATAATCCTGCAAAAAAAGATGTTAGTGTGTTTTGCATATTAAATTTGCTTAACCCTTTAGAGCCGGTCGGAGCGGACACGCTCTGTTTTACGTAACTATTTTTGAATCCCGGTAGCTCTGCAACCACGTAAGCTATCGCAATGATTTTTTTTGCATATGAAACCGGAGGAGTTGTACTTACATCTTATGCCATCAGCTTGTCCTAGGTCACGGTTTCCTTCCACATAAAGCTTTGCAAAAACTGCATAAAAAGCACTTGCAGGAACAAAAACATAATATTCCAGAAACACGCTTTGCCGATCCGATCAGCTGTTCATAACACTTCCTATGTTGGAATAGACGTCAGCGCGAACTTTTGCATGTCCGCCATTACTTGCCCGAAACCGGAAGTGACGTCATTTTTGTGGAAATGTAGTCTTTTTTTACCATCAGGGCCTATACTGGTCTTTTTAAAAGTTATCTTTGACTTTATGACTTTCTGTGTCGTTTCTGGGATGCTTAGGACTCATATTGCACTGCTGGAAATAGTTTATTTTGATGCATATGCTGCTTTTTTTGCAAATTTGCAGTATAATATTTATTTTCGTTTTTCCTGCAGTGTATAAAAATTGGTGTATTTCAAAAATAAAACTACAGTGGGGCAAAAAAGTATTTAGTCAGCCACTGATTGTGCAAGTTCCCCCACCTAAAATGATGACAGAGGTCGGTAATTTGCACCAGAGGTACACTTCAACTGTGAGAGACAGAATGTGAAAAAAAAATCCATGAATTCACATGGTAGGATTTGTAAAGAATTTATTCGTGAATCAGGGTGGAAAATAAATATTAGGGCAATAACAAAAATACAACTCAATACTTTGTAACATAACGTTTGTTGGCAATAACAGATGTCAAACGTTTACTATAGGTCTTTACCAGGTTTGCACACACAGTAGCTGGTATTTTGGCCCATTCCTCCATGCAGATCTTCTCGAGAGCAGTGATGTTTTGGGGCTGTCGCCGAGCAACACGGACTTTCAACTCCCGCCACAGATTTTCTATGGGGTTGAGGTCTGGAGACTGGCTAGGCCACTCCAGGACTTTCAAATGCTTCTTACGGAGCCACTCCTTTGTTGCCCGGGCGGTGTGTTTTGGATCATTGTCATGTTGGAAGACCCAGCCTCGTTTCATCTTCAAAGTTCTCACTGATGGAAGGAGGTTTTGGCTCAAAATCTCACGATACATGGCCCCATTCATTCTGTCCTTAACACGGATCAGTCGTCCTGTACCCTTGGCAGGAAAACAGCCCCATAGCATGATGTTTCCACCCCCATGCTTCACAGTAGGTATGGTGTTCTTGGGATGCAACTCAGTATTCTTCTTCCTCCAAACACGACGAGTTGAGTTTATACCAAAAAGTTCTACTTTGGTTTCATCTGACCACATGACATTCTCCCAATCCTCTGCTGTATCATCCATGTGCTCTCTGGCAAACTTCAGACGGGCCTGGACATGCACTGGCTTCAGCAGTGGAACACGTCTGGCACTGCGGGATTTGATTCCCTGCCGTTGTAGTGTGTTACTGATGGTGACCTTTGTTACTTTGGTCCCAGCTCTCTGCAGGTCATTCACCAGGTCCCCCCGTGTGGTTCTGGGATCTTTGCTCACCGTTCTCATGATCATTTTGACCCCACGGGATGAGATCTTGCGTGGAGCCCCAGATCGTGGGAGATTATCAGTGGTCTTGTATGTCTTCCATTTTCTGATGATTGCTCCCACAGTTGATTTTCTCACACCAAGAAGCTTGCCTATTGTAGATTCACTCTTCCCAGTCTGGTGCAGGTCTACAATACTTTCCCTGGTGTCCTTCGAAAGCTCTTTGGTCTTGGCCATGGCAGATGTTTGGAGTCTGACTGTTTGAGGCTGTGGACAGGTGTCTTTTATACAGATGATGAGTTCAAACAGGTGCCATTCATACAGGTAACGAGTGGGGGACAGAAAAGCGTCTTACAGAAGACGTTACAGGTCTGTGAGAGCCAGAGATTTTCCATGTTTGAGGTGACCAAATACTTATTTTCCACCCTGATTTACGAATAAATTCTTTACAAATCCTACCATGTGAATTCATGGATTTTTTTTTCACATTCTTTCTCTCACAGTTGAAGTGTACCTCTGGTGCAAATTACTGACCTCTGTCATCATTTTAAGTGGGGGAACTTGCACAATCGGTGGCTGACTAAATACTTTTTTGCCCCACTGTATGAAGACACTCAAAATAAATTTCCTGTGGTAGGAAACTATTTTGTGCAACTTTTTTGTATTTACAGTTTTGAGGGATAAGCCTCTAAAATTTCTCTAACTAGAAATTTATGTTAAAAAAACTCAAAAACGATTTTCAATTTTTTTGTAGTTTATTGCACTTTTTTTGCAATTTATGTAATTACTATGCACTTAATAAATACATATTATTAAAATCTGGGCAATAATTGTTGTATTGATGTATAGCAACTTGAAATGCTCCCAAAAATGGCTCCACAGCATGTAAAAATATAATATAAGCTCTGGCGGACTTGGTTCTATGGTAGGTCTTAAAGGGTTAACACCTGGCTCCGCCAGGAGCCTGCATACACACCATCATGGCATATAAAACAAAATCTGGAAGTGAAATCAAATTTGACACTTCTAAACAATTGTATCATAAGAGTAATAAGTATTCAGCACTAGCAAGACAAGTGTCATGTGCAGGTTTTCTCAAATCAGTAAATTACAATTATTTCCATAATTTGCCTCAGACATGGATCATCCCATGTATTCAATCAACATTAATGTAATCGGTAACTTCTCTTAAGCAAAGTCACTCAACTCATCAATCATTATGAGCTCAAAAGTGGCCAGCTAATGAGTCCTATATCAAACTATTCCATAAACACTGCATCTCTTATTTGTTTTTCTCATTTCACTTGTCCGCTTCTGCTGAATCCTCTACATGCACTCTTAAAAAAAACAAACATTAGCAATACACATTGATCATTGGTGATCAGGCGCAGGTCGACAGGTTCCAGAGGTGCCATAAAAACACCATAAAGTTAACCATCCATGGCTGTGGAAAGAAGTGACACTAGTTTTCAACACAGGAAATTTCTCACATGTTATTCACATTATCAAAGTAACCTTCACATTTTCCCAAAAACACAGTGTAACAGCATCACCACTCATAACCTGTAAACACAGTTTTCTTCACACATAAACCCAGAAATCCTGTAGTAGAAAAACATTAACCAATTGTCCTGGTATTAAATCACATGATCAATTCACATGAAGAACTGTAATGCTGTAGAAAAGAAATGTAAATGTTAGCGCTGCGCAGGTGTATACACACTTTCTCACAGTGATCTCTGTGAGCAACACAAGGTAGTGAATAACACCCCTGGTAGATGCACAGACACAGAAAGTGGCATTTAAAAGGTTAAATCATCACGCAACCTCGAATGTATGGAACGCCAGGACTGCCATAATGAATTAATTAAATACACCATTAAACAATTAATTAAATGTGTCAATAATTAATTAAAATTGGAATTAATTAATGAAATAAATAGTTATGGTGTCCGCCATGGTGAACGCGATCACCACGGAGTCCGCTACAGCGAGTGATGTGCCACGACACGACCGCGGTGTCCACGTTGGAGACGAATGCAATAGAGTTTTTTAATAAAGCTCTGAGCTCTGCAGACATGATCATCATTCTAGTTCATCTGTTTGAAAGGAACAATGAGGCTCCTCCTCCTCTTGGCTCTCATTTGCTTCAGCGTTGCCGTCATCACAGCTAAGGCTGGACAGAAGAGCGTCGCACTGCCATGTCGAATTCCAAACAACAACCTCATAGCTGTGAACTGGAGCAGAGCCGACCTGGGAGAAGAATATGTGCTTTTATACCGGGATGGGCACTTTGAGCCACGCAACCAGCATCCATCTTTTCAGAACCGGGTGGATCTGCAAGACAGACAGATGAAGGATGGAGACGTGTCTTTGATTCTGAAGGATGTGACAACTAATGACACTGGAACATACGAGTGTCGTATCTTCGTGGGAGAAACAAGCACATGGAAGTCCATCAACACCACCTACCTGAGAGTTGATCCTCCAGGTGAGTGAGTAGAGTTGAGTGTGTGTGATCAGAGGTGAAGTTGCTTCCTGGTTGTTGATGTTTGTTTCTAAAGATGTTGTTGATGAGACTTTGTAGAAAGCAGCTGGTCTGAGTGATGTGATCAGAGTGCAGTAGATAATGTCTGACAGCAGTTTGAAGAGGAAATGGATTCTGTTCTGTTCTTCACTCATCACCTACCTGACAGCTGACACCTCACACCTGTTTCTCACCTGCAGGTCAGACAAGAGGAGACACAGAGGATGGAGGGAAGGAGGATGGAGGGAAGGAGGCTGGATCTGTTAAACTCATCGTTGGTCCGACAGTTTCTTTTGTGCTTCTTCTTGTTCTTATTTTCTTCATCCACAGAAAATTGAAACATCGATTGAGTCAGGATTCACATACCCCTCCCACGGAACTCCAGCCTGAAATTTCTGAGAGCTTTCTACAGCTGACTTCTGAACATCCTGCTGATAAACAAAGAGACAGAAATGACCTAAAAACAGACAGCTGTCACCAAGACTCCACAACAAGGATCCCAGATGTCACTCTGACAGTTGAGAATGAACTACTTCATCCTCCTCCTCCTCAGGAACCAGCAGGACTTATTCCAGAGAGTCACATCAGAGTGCAGTAGATAATGTCTGACAGCAGTTTGAAGAGGATTGTGTTCTGTTCTGGTTGTTTTTTGTTTGTTTGTCTTATCTGCACAAAACTAAGAGATCCACAGTTAACACCAGCCTCCACATGAAATGTTTGGACTCTCTCAGAGCTGTCTGTTACTCTAATAAAACCGCCAACAATTATTCTTAAATACTTGTTTTGTGTATTCTTACTTAAAATCGGAGGGGAGGGGGGGGGGATTATACATGCAAATTATGTATGTAAAAAATGTAAAAAATCCAATTAACTACTTGGATGTTCTGTTAACTACAGTGAAACAAAGACAAATGCATTTTACGTCCTTTTGACCTAAAAGTGTTTAAAATACCCAAAAAAGATGTGACGTTAGGACAGAGTTAAACCTGGAAGTCAGGCAACAATCATTAACACACCCAATCAGACTGTTTTATTGTAAATGTCAAAATGGTGGGTCAGTGTGAGTCACATTCAAATATCCCTGCTTATTTCAGTGATTTAAAGTCCTTCTAACTGTCCTGTAGCCTCTGGGCTGCATGTTAAGGGACAGCATAAAAATTAATGCATTCTCTGTAGAGAAGTTTCAGAGAATCATTTCTATGTGAGTCAGAAAGGTGAAATAGAAACAATGCTTTAGGTTTTTTGTGTTAAAGACACAAATGAAGAAAATCTCAGGCTTGAGATGAATAATTTGTTAAATTACAGAACAGAAAATAAAACATTCATCAGGAGCTGAGAGTTCATTATCTTTAAGTGTAAAACTGAAGATGAAAGCTGAAGTATGTTTGGCTTTTAAAGGCTGTGCAGGACCCCGTTTGAGCCTGTCAGACAGCAGAGGAGGCAGAATGGAGGAGCTCAGCATGTTTACAGTTTGATGTCTTCTGGTATTCTGTTTAAAAAAAAGATGCTGTTTCCCACATAGAGCACAGAGCTAAACAGATTTTTATCTAAATAAACACTTAAACCTTTTTCACATTATCTTGTTTAATCCTGATTAATCTTCATCTCTGACTCTTTTAATGACCACCATGAGTGAGGGAGCTGCTTCCTGTGAACTTCAGAAGTCTTTTCACAACCACAATTCGCCCTCTGCTGGTCAATTTAAGAGAATGCAGCTGCAATGCTTGAACGAAAGCTGATCTTCATCAACCACGCTGCGGTGGGTGGATGGTGGGATTGTAATTCAACTGTTTCAATACAGCATGTATACAGTAAAGGCAGTTAAAAGTCTCAATCAAACTACTGCACACTTCCTCACTTGCATCATCTTCACTACGTTCAAGCAGGTAGAGATAGATAATCCTCCAGCTCAGAGCTCACCTATGATGCAGATTTATTTCGAATATTTTTAATGCTGGCAGTGTAAAACAAGATGTTTCACGCACAGAACCACAGAGCACTCATGCATTAGGTTTTCCTGCAATACTACATTTATCACAGCTGCTAAGTTCAACAGCAAACGTTTGCAAATGTTCATTTTTATTTACTTATTTCTCTTTATTTGTTTGTTTACAACAAAAACAATAAGACAAATAACATTTACAATATTAACCAGAGGCTCAAAACAGCAGAAATAATATTTGCACAATATAAAAAAGGGAGACAGAAACAATAAGGTTGACATTAAGACAACAATATTATAGACAAGACATGTATTTTCTAAATCCACAGAAGAAGTTGTATACAAATTGAAAACTGTTGTCTGTTGCAGATTTGGAGTTGTGCGCAAAGCTGGTTGATGAAAATTTTAAATTGAAGTTTCTTGTTGCTAAGTTTAAATATATGAATAACGAATTCCCCATAAATTCAGATTGAAAATGAAAAATGTCACTGTTTGAGACATTTTTAAAACACGAATCACTGTTTTAAACCAGTGATTTGTTCTCTCTGTTGAGGTCAGGAAAGCGATTCCGCTCCCTGAAGACCAACACAGAGAGACTGAGGAGGAGCTTCTTCCCGCAGGTGATACGGTCTCTCAATCACACCACCACACAGTACTGACCCACACATATAGTTCTTACACACACACTACAGTGGGGCAAAAAAGTATTTAGTCAGCCACCGATTGTGCAAGTTCCCCCACCTAAAATGATGACAGAGGTCAGTAATTTGCACCAGAGGTACACTTCAACTGTGAGAGACAGAATGTGAAAAAATAATCCATGAATTCACATGGCAGGATTTGTAAAGAATTTATTCATAAATCAGGGTGGAAAACATCACTAGCTGCGCGGTTTTACGCGAGCACGGGAGTGCGTTGGTTGCGCGGGTCCACGCGAACCTAGAGGAAGCGGCTCTGTGATTGTGCGGATAGGACGCAGGTCCAGGAGCACGCTAGCTGTGCGTGCTGACGCAAGCTTTGATTTTTATCTTATCTTATTTTTACTTTGGTGTATTTTTCTCCGCCGTTATAGAGAGTTTAAGATTATATTAGATATTATATTATATTAGATTAGATTAGATTTTAAGATTATAGGCCAAAAAAAAGTGTGAATGAGCATATGCGTGTGTGAGTGCCAGTAAGTGAACGCAGCAACACAGAAGGAAACCTAAAGCGGTGTTAATGTAATTCTGTGACCTGTTGTGTACACGTAGCCTGGGTTTTGGGGTAAGGTGTTACCTGCCGCAAACTTAAAAGAATTGTCACAATGGGGAATAAAAGTAAGTCTGCCTTAGAAGGGGATGTAAAATTTATGGAGAAATTTTCACAGGGCAGCACGCAGTATGTAGGTTGTTGGCATAAAAAATATGGATTTGAAGGGACATTAGTGGAAGTTCAGTGTAAAATGCTTGTAGAAAGAAAGCTGTAAGTGTAGCAGGTAAAACAGGGAAAGCGAAGCAGAGGAAGGAATTGCAGTTAGCAGTTGCTAAGTTGTGGCTGGAGCAGGCTCAAAAGAGAAGAGAAGCACAGAATGTTAAAAGAGCAATATTGCAAGCAGTAGTTGTGAAACCTGAGGATGAAACCTTGACTTGAATGTTAGCAGAAAGAAGAGCCAGAGAAGAGCGTGTGAGAGCAGAGGCAGAGGTGGAGGAGAAATTAAAGGCTGGGTATGGAGAGGCATTAGGAGAAGCATTGAGTCCAAGACAGACTAGGCAGGGCAGGAAACAGAAAGTAAAGTTATTGAACACAAACGTTACAACCACATATCCATCCCTGACACAACACAAAAAAACCATATGGTGTTTCTGTCCCAGAGTGTAAAGATGAAGAAAGTTTTTCTCCTGATCCATTCCATGAGGTTAGCACTTACCCTATGGTAGAGGTTGCTAACCCACATTTTGGAGTGGACGGGGATGACAGCCGCGCTATTCATGTTTACCGGCCATGGACCGAGTCTGAATGTGCTGATGCCTGCAAGAGCCTTGGAGATCCATTGATTAATGTTGATGAGTTCATAGCTCGACACAGACAGCTTTGTTCCTCATACTGTTTAAATGGACAGGAAACTGAGACTACTTTTAGGAGATGTCTCACTTATAATTGGACCTGTGTCAGAGGACAGTACACAGGTAAAGGGCCAGGTGATAACACCCTGCCCTATGGAGATGCAGATCTCCTTGTCAAAATTAATGAAGTGTAATTGTAATCTAAGCAGAAGTGAGTGTGAGCGTGTCTGACGTCACGGTGTGTGTGAAAAGGTATCCAGCTGGGGCAGACATGATTTTGCAGATCACCTGCCCAGTGGACAAAAAGGAATAAAATAGTTGTGTGGATGAATGATAGCACGAAGAGTGTTTGGTGTTTCTCAGTCTGAAACAGCTGTAATGCTATTTTCTGTTTTGGAGAAAAGTACAGTTAAAAAAAAAACAGAGAGAGAGATGTGTGTTGTTTTAAACAGTGATGAGAATAATGAAAGTGTGATGAGAGAGGAACACAAAAACATACAGAAAATGCATTAACCATACTAACCCTTACATGCACATACACAGTAAATGATACTCATGAAGACCAGAAAGCATCTTAAGCATGAGATTCTGTTTGGCATCTTGTCCAAGTCACTAGTAAGATGAAAGTGATACATAGACTAGTGGACTGAATATTATAGGAGGACAGATGGTTGCATCATAGAGGACAAAACAGAATGATGATGAGAGGTCTTAAATGAGTGAGCTGAGTGAGCTGATTTTGAGTTTCTGGTGTGTGAAGAAGTTTTAACATGGCACACATTTAGTTACATGAGAAGAAACCTATTATGTGACGAGACAACAGGGTTATGCTGTATGTTGTGTGTATGGCTGATTGGATGAATGTTTGAGATTAAACTGGCTGTTGATTTGTCTTTTATTACTAAAGTTGAACCTGCCAATTGGGTTGTTACGATTTATCCCCCTGGCATGAAGAACACGTGTCATGACTTAAACAAGGCCTTTCTTTCCTTTGATTTCCTTCATTTTCTTCCTTTTATTTTGTTACTTTCATGGTGCACTAAAAGTTTTGTTCGATGATCTTTGTTTGAGCAGATCTGCACGATTAGAACCGAAGCGTCGTCGAGAAAACTGTTGCAAAGTGAGCTTCTCCAAAATTAAAATGGGCTCAGGAGAAAGCCACTTATTTGGGATTGTGATGGCCAAACCCGTGGCCACACTCTAAAGTCGGTAACTTTTGTATTTTCATTCTTCATTTGAACATAGTAATATATTTTAGTTTCCAATAACTTTATTGATTGGTTTAGATACATTTGTTCTATTTGTAAGCGCGCACATTTAGTTTACTTATGTATTCATACTACTTAGTTTCTTTGCTTTCTGACTAACCTTTGTCTTTTTATTTCTTACCTGCCATAATCCCTGGGAGTTGCTGGACAAAAGATGGTAGCTAGGGTTTGAAACCATTAAATGAAAAGGAAGATAATTAGACCAAACCACCACTTCCTGCTGAAGGGTGTGAGATTATTCTGTTATCATATGTTACCTTATATATGTAATCAAAGTAGTTGAAGTATGATACTGCTGTAGATCATATTATACCCTTAATATAGAGTGTGTGATCAGTATGTAGTTTTAGTTTGCATTATACTTCTGACTTAAAAGAGTGTGAAAATCATTAGATCTATTGGATTGACCTGTATTACTCGACACTGTTGAATGTGTTACACTGTTTCTTGACATTTCATACTGCTGAATCATGAAGAGAATGTTGTGTGCAGAGGACCTTGTGCAGATAATAGAAGAAACAGACCACATTCCATACCCCCACCTTTTCAGAAGAGCAGAAAGACAGGGAGCCGAGGTCATAACTTAGGCGCCGTAAGAGAGAAAAAATGTGAATGTTTAGGATTTACGACTAGGTGGGGGCCACTAGATACTATAAGAAGCTGAGTAACCCGTCACCATTTTGAGACTCGCTGTGACCCTCTGCAGGCAGGTCTCCCCATCATGATGGTTCTAATGCTCATAAGTATTGAATTGTATGGAAATAAATGATTGTTGATTGAGCATTTATACACCGAGTACTGTCCTTCCTTCAGCCCAAAGATTAAAAGAATTGGGAGATTTCAATAGTATCATTTATTCTGACCTGAGTTGCATTACAGGAAAACTCCTGACAAAAACAAAGCAGCACACATATAAGCATCTTCAAACTGTCACATCACTCATTCACCAAAGTGTCAATCAAAGATGACAGATGATGGATCAATAACTGCAGCTGGATTGTGTTTGTTCTCTCCATCAGATTCCTGTCAATTCACAATCAACACAAACACAGTACACAGAAACCTCAAACTGTCTGACAACAACAGGAAGGTGACACATGCTGAGGAGGTTCAATCATATCCTGATCATCCAGACAGATTTGATGTTTATGAACAGCTGCTGTGTAGAGATGGTTTTTGGAAGCTTGGTTTTGCCTTTGCTGGATACTGATCTAATCGTCTCAAGTCTGGCCCGTCCTGGATGAAACTCTTTTCTTGCTGCGTCACGACTGACTTTTTAGCTAACGTAAGCTAAAGTGGCAGTTTCTGTTTTTGTTTTTGACGCTGTCGCCGGTGCGAGATTCCGGAATGGCACCAGTTACCTCAACATCCAGCTGTGAAAGCTGCATCAACCTGAGCCAAAAAGTGATCGAGCTGGAACAAAGGATATCCACGCTATACCAAATCCAGGGGGCTGAATGCGAACTTGACACGATCCTCCTTGGCAAAGCTCAAACCACCGCTACTAGCGCTGAGCTAGCCGACACAGTGCACCATCCAGCTGCTGTGTCCCAAGATCCCGCCAACAGTCAACACAGGCTCTCAACTTGCGTCGCTGGTGCTTCTGCCAAGGACGAGAACTCCTGGTTTCAGCTAGGGGCCAGACCCAAGGCTCTGGTCAGCTCCACTCCAATCCAACCAGTGCCATGGACCGTGGTTGAGACGCGTGGTGGCTGCAGAGGGGGCAGGAGGATCCGTCTCTCGCACCCTCACCCCTCCGGCGCGGTAGTACTGGAGAATAAATTCAATGTCCTGGATCCTGTGGACTTTCCTCCTCTGACCGCTAGCCCTCGCCATCCCGCTGTGTCGCTGAGGTCTGCGCCATCTCCACCACTACGCCCCCGGAGCCGCGGCGGGCAACCCGACGCTGTGGTGCAAACTCACCGCGGAGAGCTGTGTTTTACCCCGGCTCCTCGGAGAAGAGGACCCACGGCGCGGCTACCTGGGAGTCACTCACGCAGTCCGGCTGGCGCATCTCCATCTGAACACCCCCGGTGTCGCGGCGCGGGTGCCTCAGATGGCCAGCAGCCCCCGGTGGCACCTCCTCTCTCCACGCTGGTCCTCGGGGATTCCATCATCAGGAACGTGCGGATGAGGGGGGCGCTCACGCTGTCGTTCCCGGGAGCCACTGTTGTTGACATAGTGGACAGAATTCCCAACATTCTGGCATCCCACCCACAGGTTAACCGGCTCATCATCCACATCGGCACCAATGACATCCCCAAACAGCAATCTGAGCTGCTGAAGTTGGACTTCCTCGAACTCTTCAGCCTCCTTGGTCAGTTGCAGGTGAGTACTTTTATCTCTGGGTCCACCCCCACCTGTGGCAGAGGGATAGGCCGTTTCAGCCGGCTACTCAGCCTTAACACCTGGCTTTCCTCCGCCTGTGTCTCCCACGGCTTGGGTTTTATTAACAACTTTGATGCCTTCTGGGAGAGGAGGCATCTTTTGGGGGCAGACGGGCTCCACCTCAACGCCTGGGGACGCCGTTTGCTGTCCGCCAATTTGGCATTTGGCATACAGCACTCCCACACATCGCCACTGTCTGCCACTGACTGATGTTCCCCTGGTCCCAGCTCCTATATTTGTTCCACTTTTAACAGTAATAAACTAAACTCTGGACTCGGACCTCTCTCTCCCACAGTCAACATAATACCCGTCATAATCACAAACAGAGAGCAACAGAATTATCATAAATCCAGTAACTCCAAAAACATTAATAACCTCCGGCCTCTTCAAAAATATCAACATCCATTCAACTCTATTGTCAACAATCCACCAGTCTCAATCAGTATGGCACTTTTAAATGTACGCTCTCTGTCGAACAAGTCTTTTATTATTAATGATATAATTTTAGATAATAAACTTGACTGTTTATTTTTAACTGAAACATGGCTGGGTTCGGATGCACCAGTTGTTCTCACTGAGGCCTCCCCACCAAATTTTAGTTTCTCTTTTTCTATTAGAAGTGGTAAGAGAGGTGGTGGGACTGCATCTTTAGCCAACAACACACTCACCTCCAAACAAATTTTATTTGATCATTTTACCACTTTTGAATTCCATGCTATTGTTTTCAGCAGCCCTCCAGTTTTATCTGTCACAATTTATAGACCACCTAAAGACAGCGCTGCTTTTATCAAGGAATTCTCAGAATTTTTAACAAACATACATTCAAACTATAATATGATAATTTTAACCGGTGATTTTAACCTGCACATAGATAATCCTTCTGACCCTGCATCAAAAGAATTCTTAAACATTCTTCACTGTTTGGATTTTACCCAGCACGTCACACAGCCGACTCACAACAGAGGACACACTCTGGACCTGGTCATCACCCATGGGCTGTCCACCAGCGTGTCCTCTGTTGTTGACTTGGCTGTCTCTGACCACTACTGTGTGTTTTTTAACATCACCGGTTTTATTCAGCAGGAGACCTCGGTGCGAACTGTGAGGAGGCGCTATCTAACCTCTGAAGTGGCTGCAAATTTTACCAGGGTTTTACACGAATGCCCCCCTGTGATTTTACCTGCACCCTGCGATTTGATTTTTAATCATTTCAACAGCAAACTGAAGAAAAGCCTTGACTCCGTTGCTCCACTCACCACCAAAAGGATTAACGTAAAACATGCATCACCCTGGAGAAACGAAGAAGTCAAAAAACTCAAAAGAAATTGCAGGGCAGCAGAAAGGAGGTGGAGGAAAAATAAAAATACTATCAACCATCAAATATTTTGCGAGCAACTTAAAATGTACAATAATACATTAAGGAACTCAAGAAATTCATACTTCGCCAAAATAATCAGTATTAACAAAAATAATCCCAAGGTCCTCTTTTCCACCATAGATCATTTATTTAACCCTGATTTTAACAGCTCCCAAAGAACCCCACAGACTCGCTCTGTGAGCAGTTTGCAGACCACTTCAGGGGAAAGATCAGCGCCATCAGATCTGATATTTTATCTAATCGCGATATGTTTGTAAACACATCTGAGGGCTCGATTGTACCTGAGGAGACACTGGACAGCTTCGTCCTGGTTAATGCTGAGAACCTTCAGAAAGTTTTCTCCACAGTGAGACCCACCACATGTCTTTTAGATCCAACCCCTTCTTCACTCTTTAAAACACTTTATGGATTTTTTGAGGCTGAGCTTTTATACATGATGAATTGCTCTCTTCAGTTGGGTGTCTTCCCTGCTGCCTTTAAAACGGCGGTGGTGAGGCCCCTTCTGAAGAAGAGCAATTTGGATTGTAATGATTTTAATAACTACAGACCTGTATCCAACTTACCATTTTTTAAGTAAGTCTTAGAAAAACTTGTATTTTACTCAGATG